>NC_059200.1:92500-142500 GCF_020615455.1 Coregonus clupeaformis | reverse complement strand
GAGGGAGAGAGAGAGAGAGAGAGGGGAGGCAGAGGGAGAGATAGGGAGAGAGAGAGAGAGAGGAGAGAGAGAAAGAAAGAGAAAGAGAGAGAGAGAGACAGAGAGAGAGAGAGATAGAGGGAGAGAGAGAGAGATTGAGAGAGAGAGAGAGAGAGAGAGAGAGAGAGACAGACAGAGAGAGAGAGATAGAGAGACAGAGAGAGAGAGAGAGAGAGACAGAGAGAGAGAGAGCGAGAGAGAGTTCTCCATCCGCTGACTTCATCCTGGAAAAGCGATGGATCTGTTGGAGCAGAGAGGGGAAAACAGCAGAGGAGACGACACATTATCATACTTGTAACATCCCCAGAGAATGTACTGCTGTCAGAGCAAATATTTTCTGTGTGCTTTATTGTGGATCTCAATGAGGTGCAGATGTTTCTCTTGGACATAGGTCTTAATGTGTTTTTGTTCATGTCTTCTAGTTAATACTGTTGCGAGGGAAATGAAAAGGGGCTGATAGATATCTAAACATTTACATTTGCATCATTTAGCAGACGCTCTTATCCAGAGCGACTTACAAATTGGTGCAATCAACTTATGATAGCCAGTGGGGGAGTTTAAGGATTAATTTTATACTATTCCAGGTATTCCTTAAAGAGGTAGGGTTTCAAGTGTCTCCGGAAGGTGGTCAGTGACTCCGTTGTCCTGGCGTCGTGGGGGAGCTTGTTCCACCATTGGGGTGCCAGAGCAGCGAATAGTTTTGACTGGGCTGAGCTGGAACTGTGCTTCCGTAGAGGTAGTGGAGCTAGCAGGCCAGAGGTGGATGAACGTAGTGCCCTCGTTTGGGTGTAGGGTCTGATCAGAGCCTGAAGGTAAGGAGGTGCCGTTCCCCTCACAGCTCAGTAGGCAAGCACCATGGTCTTGCAGTAGATGCGAGCTTCAACTGGAAGCCAGTGGAGTGTGCGGAGGAGCGGGGTGACATGAGAGAACTTGGGAAGGTTGAACACCAGATGGGCTGCAGCGTTCTGGATAAGTTGTAGGGGTTTAATGGCACAGGCAGGGAGCCCAGCCAACAGCGAGTTGCAGTAATCCAGACGGGAGATGACAAGTGCCTGGATTAGGACCTGTGCCACTTTCTGTGTAAGGTAGGGTCGTACTCTGCGAATGTTGTAGAGCATGAACCTGCAGGATCGGGTCACCGCTTTGATGTTAGCGGAGAACGACAGGGTGTTGTCCAGGGTCACGCCAAGGTTCTTTGCACTCTGGGAGGAGGACACAATGGAGTTGTCAACCGTGATGGCGAGATCATGGAGCGGGCAGTCCTTCCCCGGGAGGAAGAGCAGCTCCGTCTTGCCGAGGTTCAGCTTGAGGTGGTGATCCGACATCCACACTGATATGTCTGCCAGACATGCAGAGATGCGATTCGCCACCTGGTTATCAGAAGTGGGAAAGGAGAAAATTAATTGTGTGTCGTCTGCGTAGCAATGATAGGAGAGACCATGTGAGTATATGACAGAGCCAAGTGACTTGGTGCATAGAGAGAATAGGAGAGGGCCTAGAACTAAGCCCTGTGGGACACCAGTGGTAAGAGCACGTGGTGCGGAGACAGATTCTCGCCACGCCACCTGGTAGGAGCGACCTGTCAGGTAGGATGCAATCCAAGAATGAGCAGTGCCGGAGATGCCCAACTCGGAGAGGGTGGAGAGGAGGATCTGATGGTTCACAGTATCAAAGGCAGCGGATAGGTCTAGAAGGATAAAAGCAGAGGAGAGAGAGTTAGCTTTAGCAGTGTGGAGAGCCTCCATGACACAGAGAAGAGCAGTCTCAGTTGAATGACCAGTCTTGAAACCTGACTGGTTTGGATCAAGAAGGTCATTCTGAGAGAGATAGCAGGAGAGTTGGCTAGAGATGGCATGCTCAAGAGTTTTGGAGAGAAAAGAAAGAAGGGATACTGGTCTGTAGTTGTTGACATCGGAGGGATCGAGTGTAGGTTTTTTGAGGAGGGGTGCAACTCTCGCTCTCTTGAAGACGGAAGGGACATGACCAGTGGTCAAGGATGAGTTGATGAGCGAGGTGAGGTAAGGGAGAAGGTCTCGGGAAATGGTCTGGAGAAGAGAGGAGGGGATAGGGTCAAGCGGGCAGGTTGTTGGGTGGCCGACCGTCACAAGTCGCAAGATTTCATCTGGAGAGAGAGGGGAGAAAGAAGTCAAAGCATAGGGTAGGGCAGTGTGAGCAGGACCAGCGGTGTCATTTTACTTAATAAATGAGGATCGGATGTCGTCAACCTTCTTTTCAAAATGGTTGACAAAGTCATTCACAGAGAGGGAGGGGGAGGAGGAGGAGGATTCAGCAGGGAGGAGAAGGTGGCAAAGAGCTTCCTAGGGTTAGAGGCAGAGGCTTGAAATTTAGAGTGGTAGAAAGTGGCTTTAGTAGCGGAAACAGAGGAAGAGAATGTAGAGAAGAGGGAGTGAAAATATGACAGGTCCGCAGGGAGTCTAGTTTTCCTCCATTTCTGCTCGGCTGCCCGGGGACCTCTTCTGTGAGCTCGCAATGAGTCGTCAAGCCACGGAGCAAGAGGGGAGGACCGAGCCGGCTGGGAGGATAGGGGACATAGAGAGTCAAAAGATGCAGAAAGGGAGGAGAGGAGGGTTGAGGAGGCAGAATCAGGAGATTGGAGGGAGAAGGATTTAGCAGAGGGAAGAGATGATAGGATTGAAGAGGAGAGAGTAGCGGGAGAGAGAGAGCGAAGGTTGCGACGGCACATAACCATCTGAGTAGGGGCAGAGTGAGTAGTGTTGGAGGAGAGCGAGAGAGAAAAGGATACAAAGTAGTGGTCGGAGACTTGGAGGGGAGTTGCGGTGAGATTAGTAGAAGAACAGCATCTAGTAAAGATGAGGTCAAGCGTATTGCCTGCCTTGTGAGTAGGGGGACGGTGAGAGGGTGAGGTCAAAAGAGGAAAGGAGTGGAAAGAAGGAGGCAGAGAGAAATGAGTCAAAGGCAGACGTAGGGAGGTTAAAGTCACCCAGAACTGTGAGAGGTGAGCCATCCTCAGGAAAGGAACTTATCAAGGCGTCAAGCTCATCGATGAACTCTCCAAGGGAACCCTTAGTAGCTACAACCCTATAATGCTTTATGTCCACGGACATCATATCATAACGTCATGGTTTACAACCCACCAAAGAGGTTCTGGAATGCAGAACCCAGCACAGCAGGCTATCCTCCTCAGCAAGCCAATGAATATGGAATTCACGTTTTCTCTGTTATGGTTGCTATGAGCACAAACCAAGTATTTCTCTCTCTCTAGATTGAATCTACAGCCCTGCACCTATGCTACTCACTACCAGGAGCCTTCCATACCCTTATTATTTTATAGCCCTGATTATAGGGTATAAAATACAAGATTTATTGTGGGCGTGGGGGAGATTCCACATGCATTAACTACTGTAGATAACTATTTGCAGTAGATACCGCTGACTCCACAACTACTTTTTTTTAATAGATCTATTATTTATCCTCCTAACTAACTAACAAGGAGGGGAAAGCAAAAATTATGACCAAATCAGAGGAAGTAGGAGCTGTGTCCCAGGCCAGGTTCTGCTGGAGTCAGAGGGGTAAAATGAGCTCCACGTCAGGGTGGGCTCCATCCCCTCTGGGAAGCTCTTTGAGCCAGGGTCCAAGTATTCCCTCCTCTGGAAAAGAACGAGGGAGAAAGGAAAGAAAAGACAGAGAGAGGGAGAGTAGGAAAATGTCTTTCATGTGTGTGGCAGCCGGTCTCAGTGGCCAGGCTTTTCAAAGACCCACATGTGGAGCCTCACCAAAGTCCAATTGCACATCCATCCTTTTTGAAATAACACTTCCGAAACAGTTCCGAGCTCTGTCCAAGTCAAACAGGTCCACAACGATATACTTCCCTAAAACCTGAGACAGAGATGTCATCCAAATACTCTTCAGGTCTGCTGATTTTCACTGCAGAGAGAAGTTTGGTGAAATAACAGACAGAACAGATACTTTGTGACTTGTATTGTAGCAGGTTATTTCGTGCAATGGGTAACGTTTGACTCATTAAGGACTCTTAACAAGTCTTAAAAATTGCACAAAGGGAATGCCATTCTTAAAGTTCTGTTTGAAACATTCTTTGTTTTCCTGAGTATTCCAAGGTTCCATTAGGAACTGTATCTAGCCCCTGTAGTTTAAAAAAAGTAAGACATATAAACTCAACTCACAGGAAACAGTGACAGGGCATAGATACCGTAGCCAGGATACATAAGTATAGGTTAGGTTCCTCACATGCTAGGCTGTTATTTTGACGTCTGAATGACATTGGAACACTGTGCAGACTAACTGTCACACTGAAAACGGCAAGTCTGTCATACGTGTTCCAACAGGCCCGAAGTACGACATTGGCGAACAGCACTAATTACTGAGAGCGTTGGGTTTGGATTTCTGATTACATTTTAAAACAAAAGACAATAAATAACTGTCACAACGAAGTGTTCATTGATTAACATGACATACTTTAAAGTGAACGTCTGAATTATCCAGGATATGCTTTTATAGGAAGAGCAAACTGAAAGGGCTCAACCAGCCTGTTACAGTGATAGGAGAGAGTTAGTTACACAAGCGAGCCTTATACCAGGAAAACACCTACAGAATTTAACCTCTGCTACCTCGTGCTGATTGCACTTCCTGCTTGGTCGTCTCAGCAGCACATAGGTTGTTCCCTGCTGATCTGGGGTGTCAGCTGGTTAATGGGTCAGCTCAGTGGGCAGTGACATCATCCATGCCACCACGGTGGTCCACTCCTGCAGTGTGGCCTGATACACTGACCCCTCTCCCCTGTGATATCATCATAATGCCAGTGTTGTAAAGTACTTAAGTAAAAACACTTTGAAGTACTACTTATGTAGTTTTTTAGGTATCTGTACTTTACTATTTATATTTTTGACAACTTTTACTTTTACTCCACTACATTCCGAAAGAAAATAATGTACTTTTTACTCCATACATTTTCCCTGACACCCAAAAGTACTGGTTATATTTTGAATGCTTAGCAGGACAGGAAAATTGTCCAATTCACGCACTTATCAAGAGAACATCCTTGGTCATCCCTACTGATTCTTATCTAGCGGACTCACTAAACATGAATGCTTAGTTTGTAAATTATGTCTGAGTGTGCCCCTGGCTACATGTAAATTTAAAAAACAAGAAAATCATGCCATCTGGTTTGCTTAATATAAGGAATTTGAAATGATTTATACTTTTCCTTTTGATACTTAATAAGTGTATTTTAGCAATTCCATTTACTTTTGATACTTAAGTATATTCACAACAAAATACTTTTAGACTTTTACTCAAGTAGTATTTTACTGGGTGACTTTCACTTTTACTTGAGTCATTTTCTATTAAGGTATCTTTACTTTTACTGAAGTATGACAATTGGGTAGTTTTTCCACCACTGCATAATGCAACACAGTTGGGACGGTTGTTTTTAGCAGGTGAGCTGCCAATGAACTGAGAATAGTCAATCTCTCTGGAGGATTGGAGAAGAGGAACCTAGTAAAGAGGACTTTTAAACACAGAGTACAGGAGAGAGAGGATCAAAAACAGAACCAGGGTTTGTTGTCGCACAGCGACCATCCATTATCTAATACTTTGATCTCCTGAAAGTTAATCTATGAACTGTTTTGATAAGAATCACGGTTGGCAATGACAGTTGTTGTGACAGTTTGTGTTCTTTATGATTGAACGTTGTCCTAGTTTCAGGGGAGCTTGACTCTTGGATGACTCTCTCTCCATCCCTGGATGGAAAAGTGTAGAGAACATGCTCAGTTAATCCCAGAAAAGGAAAACACACACGTGTGGGTTATGTCCGCTCTCTTGGGCCAAGCTTAACAGACAGGTTCCATGGGAGACATTTCCCATTTCCTCCATTACTGTCGACACCTTGGATTCATCTATGGCTACTTGCTGTTGTAAGTAAGTAAGCAAGCAAGCAGGCAAGTAATTAAGTAATTAAGTAAGTAAGTAATTAATTAAGTAATTAAAGTGGAACTGACAGCGTTTGAACTACTTAGCAAACAAACAGACAATCATAATATTAGTCAAAAATATCAAATTCCCAGTTTATGCTGCAAAACCAACTTTATAAGACGTGTTAAAAGTAGGTTATATTTGACTCAACATTCCATGATGTACACTAAGGCATTGTTGGCAGAATAGATGGATGCAGTTCAATGCATGATTAATATAATTCACCAATACATTTCTTGGTAGTCTAAAAAATAATGCTATCAGGTTGTAAATCACAGCTGGCCTGGTATGTTGTTTGCTTCCTCCATTTAGGATGCACTGTTTCAGTTTCCATGACTCAATATTTGGGACAAAAACTGTTGAATGTAACTAAGGCTGGGAATGTCAATACAATCAAACTAGCAAGGGCAATGATCACAAGTCAGTCATAATGTGGCTAATATGCTAGCGTATCTATTTATGTAGCAAGCTAAAAACACAGAGCCTAACATTGGCTAACTAGCTAGCTAGCTAGCTTCTAGGAGGATGTCATTGGAGAAGTTGGTGAGTGACTGACTTTTTTCCCCTCGTATCGTTTTTCGGTGGCTACACAGCTAGAGATGCAGGGTCATTTGGTTAGCTAGCAAGAAATGTGAATTGCCTTGTTAACTAGCTAGCTATGCTGAACGACTGTTGTCCAGTTAGCATATCTCTTGCGTTCGCAAATTCACTCTGGCTAGCTATCTACTCCGATTTCAGAGCACTCTTGTTTGAGTGTGTGAATTTACGAACATGCAACACCGGCTGAATATGACAAGTGTCAGTAAACGTGGGCAAATAAAAGTAATAGTTAGTCACGAACACTCTATATAACATGTAAACAACCTAACCAGCTCTGCTAGGGCGAGTAAAATGGTCAGTGAGGTGTTCTCTCATTTGTGTCTGGAAGTAGCTAGCTAGCAAGCTAGCCAACTTTAGCCAGTTAGCTTGGGTGCTTGGTTGGGACAAGCATACATTGGCAGGCAAGCTGCAGAAGGACGAGCAGGCTATTCCCCATCATTTAGCAGTGCAATTTTGACGGCCAACTAGCTGAAAAAGTTTGAGAGGGTTTATCTAATGTTCCTTCATTAGATTTTACCTCATCTTGCTCTTGCTAGCATTAGTTGTTGATCTTGTTGTTGGTGATATGCATATAGGGAAAGATAGCTTACCTTTTCATGGTTGTTTGATCAATATGACTGTAAAGTTCCCAAATGTCTCCTGTGGAATTTAGCTACATATTTGCAGAAATCCATTCAAGTGTATTTTGTGGCTTTTGCCGAATGTGCTCTAATGATCTAACGTTGCGCTGTTGCAACTGCCTGTAAACACACAGTCCAGTTCAAAGTGAATGATGGCAGGCCCTTGTGGCATATGGCTTGTTTGCCTATAGCCCTACTGTAGCTCTGATTGGCTATGCTGCACCGGTGTGTGTAGACTCCGGTCCTGGACGAGACAGATGTTTTTATTAGGTTTTATTTACTGCAGTGTCTATTAATTGTCGAAACTTCCCGGATGCTTTCGAATTTTCACAAATGTCTTAGTATACGTAATTCCCAAACATTGAACAATGAAAATTACCATATCTAAGTGCTCGCTTGTCAGAAACCCCCTCAAAAAGTGTCATATTCTTCCTGGGCTTGTATATGAACAGATTTTTATAAGATTTCCTGTTGCTAAAATGCTGTCAGTTCCACTTTAAGTAGGTAAGTAAGTACAAACTCCATCCATGAACAAGAAGCCTACAATTCTACCTACCCGCTAATTGTCCCATGACAATGTGTGGGAACTTTCTGAATGACTTAATAACGTTTGTCCTAACAGTTGTGTCTTTACCCGAGGTTGGACCCAGAGAACAGGGGAGCACAATGGGACAGAACTCACAGCAGGCCCTCCTGGCCAAACAATAGAGTTCACTGGGTTTTTCAGCTCCACTGGCCCGGTCAAACAATAGACAACACAGAGTTTCTAAGCTCCTGTGGTTACTTGTTGACCATGTGATGTTGTTGCAGTCTGGATATATTCTGTCCCTTGTCCCTTATTGTCTGTTCCGAGCAGACCATAACTGGGGAAAAACTCCCGCTTTGTCTCGACATCACCTAGTTAGAGATCTGGAAGGTTTTGCGTAGAGCGTTCATCAGATTCCTTCAGTTCAGTGTTCCTCGGTGACAAAGCTCTTATGACAGCTACCATCGTAGAATCACAACAGTGCTCGGCCATGACGGCCAAAAACACTCATGGGGGGGGGGGGAGTAATTGTTTTTGGGAAACCAGTAAACATAATGCAACCAGGGTTTAGAGTAGAAATGCCCCATGTCATAGAGGACAGTGTTAACCCACTGAGCTGAAGGCTACTCTAAGGTAGCCCTGGGGTCCAGCATAGCGAAAGGAGGAGAAGGGAAGAAGAGGGGAGGGGAGGATGAGAGGAGAAGAGAGATTTCATCGGTGCCACCAGAGAGCAAGACTCATCCACAGATCAGGAGTACAATGCTTCAGGAGTGACAGTTTGACAGCCCTGGTTGGGGACTGTGGTGGATGGACTAACTAGAAATGATTCAACACTAGAACGGCTCAAAGCACACTGAAATAAATGTGTTATATGGGTCATATGAGGGTGGAAAAGAGTGAATTACAGTGAGTGTCAGTGTGTGTGTGTGTGTGCGCGCGTGTGTGTGTATGTTTCTGTGTGTGGGTATGATAGCATGCGTGCGCACGTGTGTGTGCACTTGGCCATGCATGCAAGTGTGTGTCAATATGGTAAAGTGCCAGGTTATGGCCTCTCTCCTTAGCAGTTCTGTAATGTTGCCTAATTGGCATTGTAGTGATGTGACTGTGGGTTGAGTAGAGGGTGGAGTGAACTAGCTTGATGTTTTATTGTGTTTGGCCTAAAAAACAGACACTCAACTATGGTTGTTTCATGGAGACGTGGTACTGTATTAAATCATGTCTGTAAAACAAAGGGAAATGGTCTGAGGTGAACGTTCATACCACTGGTATTAAAATTGATATATTTTTAAGAAAACCCTATACACCATGGAGGATAATTATTAGCTTTGGAGAAACACGAACCGTGTTCAATTGTTTCCGCTAAATCACAACTGGTTTTCTCCTACATTCATGGGTTTGACATTACTGTGTATGGATAAACAGTGAAAAGGCATTGGAATTGTGTCTGGGGTAAGATGAGAATGAAAATCCTAATCATTAGCAGTGTTTTCCATTGGGTTGTCAAAATAACCCATTCTCAGAGCTTCTTCTATGTATCTTGTGAGCAGAGCTGTACCCTCCAGACTTCTTTCCATCTGTTGCTTTGGTTGGAATAAACGAAGGGTACAGCCTCTCTTAAAGATGTTAGGTTACACATGGGGAAGAGGATGGAAGGTGGAAGGACATTGAATGTATAGGCTAAAGTCAAGATGTACACTGAGTGTACAAAACATTATGAACACCCGCTCTTTCCATGACATAGACTGACCAGGTGAATCCAGGTTGAAAGCTATGATGTCACTGGTTAAATCCACTTCAATCAGTGTAGATGAAGGGGAGGACACAGGTTAAAGAGGGATTTTTAACCCTTGAGACAATGGAGACATGGATTGTGTACAGTGAGGGAAAAAAGTATTTGATCCCCTGCTGATTTTGTATGTTTGCCCACTGACAAAGAAATGATCAGTCTATAATTTTAATGGTAGGTTTATTTGAACAGTGAGAGACAGAATAACAACAAATAAATCCAGAAAAAAGCATGTCAAAAATGTTATAAATTGATTTGCATTTTAATGAGGGAAATAATTATTTGACCCCCTCTCAATCAGAAAGATTTCTGGCTCCCAGGTGTCTTTTATACAGGTAACGAGCTGAGATTAGGAGCACACTCTTAAAGGGAGTGCTCCTAATCTCAGCTTGTTACCTGTATAAAAGACACCTGTTCACAGAAGCAATCAATCAATCAGATTCCAAACTCTCCTCCATGGCCAAGACCAAAGAGCTCGCCAAGGATGTCAGGGACAAGATTGTAGACCTACACAAGGCTGGAATGGGCTACAAGACCATCGCCAAGCAGCTTGGTGAGAAGGTGGCAACAGTTAGTGCGATTATTTGCAAATGGAAGAAACACAAAATAACTGTCAATCTCCCTCGGCCTGGGGCTCCATGCAAGATCTCACCTCGTGGAGTTGCAATGATCATGAGAACGGTGAGGAATCAGCCCAGAACTACACGGTAGGATCTTCTCAATGATCTCAAGGCAGCTGGGACCATAGTCACCAAGAAAACAATTGGTAACACAATACGACGTGAAGGACTGAAATACTGCAGCGCCCGCAAGGTCCCCCTGCTCAAGAAAGCACATATACATGCCGGTCTGAAGTTTGTCAATGAACATCTGAATGATTCAGAGGAGAACTGGGTGAAAGTGTTGTGGTCAGATGAGACCAAAATCGAGCTCTTTGGCATCAACTCAACTCGCCGTGTTTGGAGGAGGAGGAATGCTGCCTATGACCCCAAGAACACCATCCCCACCGTCAAACATGGAGGTGGAAACATTATGCTTTGGGAGTGTTTTTCTGCTAAGGGGACAGGACAGCTTCACTGCATCAAAGGGACGATGGACAGGGCCGTGTACCGTCAAATCTTGGGTGAGAACCTCCTTCCCTCAGCCAGGGCATTGAAAATGGGTCGTGGATGGGTATTCCAGCATGACAATGACCCAAAACACACGGCCAAGGCAACAAAGGAGTGGCTCAAGAAGAAGCACATTAAGGTCCTGGAGTGGCCTAGCCAGTCTCCAGACCTTAATCCCATAGAAAATCTGTGGAGGGAGCTGAAGGTTCGAGTTACCAAACGTCAGCCTCGAAACCTTAATGACTTGGAGAAGATCTGCAAAGAGGAGTGGGACAAAATCCCTCCTGAGATGTGTGCAAACCTGGTGGCCAACTACAAGAAACGTCTGACCTCTGTGATTGCCAACAAGGGTTTTGCCACCAAGTACTAAGTTATGTTTTGCAGAGGGGTCAAATAGTTATTTCCCTCATTAAAATGCAAATCAATTTATAACATTTTTGACATGCGTTTTTCTGGATTTTGTTGTGTTATTCTGTCTCTCACTGTTCAAATAAACCTACCATTAAAATTATAGACTGATCATTTCTTTGTCAGTGGGCAAACGTAAAAAATCAGCAGGGGATCAAATACTTTTTTCCCTCACTGTATATGTGCCATACTTAATGTTCTGTACACTCAGTGTATATTTTTCTTGTGAAATGGTGTAGAAACCAGTGTGTGGCTGTTGGGAGGCCCCTGCAGCAGTAGTTCCATACATTTGAAAAATAAGGAAATGACTTCCCCTCTAAACTATGGTCTTGGGGTTAGAGGGGCCCTTTGAAATGATGCCCAGGGAGAACCCAGCCCAAAGCCAAAGGCTCCAGGTAGTAAATAAAACACTAACGCCCAACATGAGTCAGTCAGAGAATATCTGTTTTTCTCCCGCTATGCACTGAAATCCTGTGAGGCATTTGGATTTGAAAACCGCCACCCACCACTTTTTTTTCCCACTCTAGCTTAGTTGCTTGACTGTCAAGTGTCATTCCTCCAATGATTTAAATTCTTCCATGTCTAGCTATGTGCTGTCTGGTTTCCCATGAATACACTGTTTTGTTTAGAAATATCGATGTGGTACCCATAATATGGCTCATCCCTCATTGTGTCGTCTGCTTTTGATGTGTAATCTCTTCTTGAGCTTTCATTATCAACTTTCCACGACAGTTCCATCTGTCTTGCAGGCATGATACCAAAGGACGCGTTCCTACATTACCATTTAATGGCTGATTTGAGATGAGAATAGATTCAATGGTACAGAAACTATTATCCATCATCATCATCATCATCATCATCATCATTTGTCCTATATCTGCATACTGTAAGTGTAAGAAAAAACAGGACCCAGCTAGCACATTTGGTTCCTTGGAAGTTGTGGGAACATACATTTTTGGTTTCCCATTGGTTCTGGGAACAAAGCCATACGTTTCCTGACCGCTAAAACGGAACATTATTTTAAACGTTCTGAGAAAGGAAGTGAAAATGTTGCCTGTTCAGGGAACATACATTTTTAGGTTGCAGGGAGGTTCTGAGAACGGTTTACTATGGTTCCCTGAAAGTTTTCTAGGGAGGTTTTATTAATGTTCTGAGAACAAAAATAATAGGTTATTTGAAGGCAATTAAGGGCTCTATTCAATCCACATTGCGGAAGTTCAGCTTTACAGCATGATTGCAATTTAAAGGCAATGTTCTCGCTTTAGCGGAGACTGCATTCACAGTAAACGCTGCATATGTCAGCTCAATCGGAAATTACCATTACATTTCTATTGCGGAATCTGTAAGGCTTCAGCTTTACACATTGAATGGCTCTATTCAATCTGTAAAGCTGAAGCGTTACAGATTCCGCAATAGAAACATAAATAATGTTTTGAGAATCTGTTTCAATAAGACTTTTAATAACACTGCTAGCTTAGGTTAACTGTTTTGAACTCCAAGCACAGATAGGACACATTGAAATTCATTTGGCTTAGGCATTAATCATGCAAACACATGAATTTGTTTATTGTGGCACGGTGTCAGTGAGATTTAAACCTATGATCTTCTGTTCTTTATCCATGGAATTAGTCCACTGCGCCACCAGGATATAGCTAGTATGCCCTGCTTTTTAACTCATACAAAGCTGTTCATTTGAGTCTATTCAAACCATAGAGATAGATAGAGGACTCTGTGCTATTATAACATATGTGACAGCATGGGCAGCACCTTTGAAGCTACAACCCATAGGAATCCCCACCCAGTTGTCTACTTGTCCAATAGCAATGACAAAATCCATGCTAAAATGAGTTATATCCATGATGAGTCCTCTATCTATCTCTATGATTCAAACAGACCCCATTTCAAAGGAAACAAGCACTCATTAATGTAGGTTATTGATCAGTGACTATGTCTCTATGCAATACAAATAAAAAATAGATATAGTCTTGGCCAGACTTAAATGTGCTCTGGTCAACCACAATTGTCCTATTTTAAGTAAGGTTCATTATGAAGGAAAAAAAACTAAATAATAATATATACACTACCGTTCAAAAGCTTGGGGTCACTTAGAAATGTCCTTGTTTTCCATGAAAACATACATGAAATGAGTTTGAATAGGAAATATAGCAAAATTAATAGCAAATGTAGTCATTGAAAAGGTTAGAAATAATGATATTTTATTGAAATAATAATTGTGTCCTTCAAACTTTGCTTTCGTCAAATAATCCTCCTTTTGCAGCAATTACACTATTGCTGTCACGATCGTCTATGTCGTCCAAGTATGACCAAGGCGCAACGTGTCCAAGAAACATGACTTTATTAATCAAAGTAACCAAATACAAAACAAAAGACGACTCAAATGAAGTCCACGGTACAACAGACCGAAAACGGAACAAAAACCCACAAAAACACAGTGCAACCACAACAGTTTAAATATGGCTCCCAATCAGAGATAACGAGCCGACAGCTGTCACTCGTTACCTCCGATTGGGAGTCACATGAATAATCAAGAACCACCACAACATAGAAATGAACACCTAGAAACCAACATAGAAATACACCCAAAAGAAAATGAACAACCCTGGCTCAATAATCAAAGTCCATGGAGCCAGAGTGTCACAGTACCCCCCTAAAGGTGCGAACTCCGGGCGCACCAGCATACAGTCTAGGGGAGGGTCTGGGTGGGCGTCTGTCCATGGTGGCGGCTCTGGCACTGGTCGTGGTCCCCACCCCACCATAGTCACTACCCGCTTACGTAGCCTCCTCCAAATGACCACCCCCCAACTAAACCCCACAGGATTAAGGGGCAGCACTGGACTAAGAGGCATCACCGGACTCAGGGGCAGCACCGGACTAAGGGGCAGCACCGGGCTAAGGGGCAGCACCGGGCTAAGGGGCAGCACCGGACTAAGGGGCAGCACCGGGCTAAGGGGCAGCACCGGACTAAGGGGCAGCACCGGACTAAGGGGCAGCTCCGGACTGAATGGCGGATCCTGGCTGGTTGGCTCTGGCTGATCCTGGCTGGCTGGCGGATCCGGGCTGGACGGCTCTGGCGGATCCCGGCTGGACGGCTCTGGCGGATCCTTGCTGGACGGCTCTGGCGGATCCTGGCTGGACGGCTCTGGCGGATCCTGGCTGGACGGCTCTGGCGGATCCTGGCTGGACGGCTCTGGCGGATCCTGGCTAGACGGCTCTGGCGGATCCTGGCTAGACGGCTCTGGCGGATCCTGGCAGGACGGCTCTGGCGGATCCTGGCTGGACGGCTCTGGCGGATCCTGGCTGGACGGCTCTGGCGGATCCTGGCTGGACGGCTCATGGCTGGCTGACGGATCTGGCTGCTCGTGGCTGGCTGACGGATCTGGCTGCTCATGGCTGGCTGACGGATCTGGCTGCTCATGGCTGGCTGACGGATCTGGCTGCTCATGGCTGGCTGACGGGTCTGGCTGCTCATGGCTGGCTGACGGATCTGGCTGCTCATGGCTGGCTGACGGATCTGGCTGCTCATGGCTGGCTGACGGGTCTGGCTGCTCATGGCTGGCTGACGGATCTGGCTGCTCATGGCTGGCTGACGGATCTGGCTGCTCATGGCTGGCTGACGGATCTGGCTGCTCATGGCTGGCTGACGGATCTGGCTGCTCATGGCTGGCTGACGGATCTGGCTGCTCATGGCTGGCTGACGGATCTGGCTGCTCATGGCTGGTTGACGGATCTGGCTGCTCATGGCTGGCTGACGGATCTGGCTGCTCAGCTGGCGGTGGAGGCGGACCCCAGCCTCGGATTGCGGTCATCACCTCCAGCAGGGCGGCTCCCATCTGCAGGAGCTGCTCTTGCTGGCCCCGAACCTGGGCTTCCAGTCTAGTATGGGCTGCGTCGGCTCCTGCTGATTCCATAGCTGGTGTATGATTCTGTCTGGCGGAAGGCTCTGGCTGATCCTGTCTGGCGGAAGGCTCTGGCTGATCCTGTCTGGCGGAAGGCTCTGGCTGATCCTGTCTGGCGGAAGGCTCTGGCTGATCCTGTCTGGCGGAAGGCTCTGGCTGATCCTGTCTGGCGGAAGGCTCTGGCTGATCCTGTCTGGCGGAGAGCTCTAGCGGCTCCGGTCTGGCGGACGGCTCTGAAGGCTCATGGCAGACGGGCGGCTTTGCAGGCTCAGTACAGACGGGCAGTTCCTGCGGCGCTTGGCAGACGGACAGTTCAGACGGCGTTGGGCAGACGGGCAGTTCAGGCGCCGTTGGGCAGACGGGCAGTTCAGACGGCGTTGGGCAGACGGGCAGTTCAAGCGCCGTTGGGCAGACGGGCAGTTCAGGCGCCGTTGGGCAGACGGCAGACTCTGGCCGTCTGAGGCGCACCGTAGGCCTGGTGCGTGGTGCCGGAACTGGAGGTACCGGGCTGAGGACACGCATCTCAGGGCTAGTGCGGGGAGAAGGAACAGGCCGGACCGGGCTGGCGACGCGCACCGTAGGTTTGGTGCGAGTGGCAGGAACAGGCCGGGTCGGGCTGGCGACGCGCACCGTAGACTTGGTGCGGGTGGCAGGAACAGGCCGGACCGGGCTGGCGACGCGCACCGTAGGTTTGGTGCGAGTGGCAGGAACAGGCCGGGTCGGGCTGGCGACGCGCACCGTAGGTTTGGTGCGAGTGGCAGGAACAGGCCGGGCTGGGCTGGCGACGCACACCGTAGGTTCTGTGCGTGGAGCAGGAACAGGCCGGGCTGGGCTGGCGACGCACACCGTAGGTTCTGTGCGTGGAGCAGGAACAGGCCGGGCTGGGCTGGCGACGCACACCGTAGGTTCTGTACGTGGAGCAGGAACAGGCCGGGCTGGGCTGGCGACGCACACCGTAGGTTCTGTGCGTGGAGCAGGAACAGGCCGGGCTGGGCTGGCGACGCACACCGTAGGTTCTGTGCGTGGAGCAGGACCAGGCCGGGCTGGGCTGGCGACGCACACCGTAGGTTCTGTGCGTGGAGCAGGAACAGGCCGGGCTGGACTGGCGACGCACACCGTGGGCTTGATGCGTGGAGTAGGAACAGGCCGGTCCGTACTGGGAACACACACCACTGGCTTTAACTGGGGATCAGGAACGGGCCGGACCGGACTGGTAACACCCATCAGTCTCTCACGCCGTGCCGCAACAACTTCCCTTCCTCTACTCGCCAATGGCTCCCGTAATCCGATAGCCTTCTCTCCACGTCTCCCTGTGGCAGCCTCCTGCTGCCCAGCCGCCCAAGCCATGTGCCCCCCCCCAAATTTTTTTTTGGGTTGCCTCTCGTCCTTCCGACGATGGCCCTGCTGATGCCGTTGCTCCTCTCCTGCCAGGTTCTCCCCCTTCATCGCCCTCCGGTACCGGACGGCCTCCTCCTGCGTAATATGTCCCCAGCCGAGGAGGACATCCACCAGCGTTCTCTCCATACCTGGCGCTTCCTCCCCAAGAAATTCTTGGGTAGTACTCTCGGGCTTCCAGCCTTGCCTCCGTGCTGCCTCCTCATATCGCCGCCTCTCGGCTCTAGCTGCCTCCCGCTCTTCACGAGGACGGCGATATTCTCCCGGTTGATCCCAAGGCCCCTTACCATCCAGAATCTCCTCCCATGTCCATGAATCCTTTATGGGAGTCCATAAATCCTGTGTAGGTAGGTCCTGTTGCCGCTTGACACGCTGCTTGGTCTTTTTGTGGTGGGTTTTTCTGTCACGATCGTCTATGTCGTCCAAGTATGACCAAGGCGCAACGTGTCCAAGAAACATGACTTTATTAATCAAAGTAACCAAATACAAAACAAAAGACGACTCAAATGAAGTCCACGGTACAACAGACCGAAAACGGAACAAAAACCCACAAAAACACAGTGCAACCACAACAGTTTAAATATGGCTCCCAATCAGAGATAACGAGCCGACAGCTGTCACTCGTTACCTCCGATTGGGAGTCACATGAATAATCAAGAACCACCACAACATAGAAATGAACACCTAGAAACCAACATAGAAATACACCCAAAAGAAAATGAACAACCCTGGCTCAATAATCAAAGTCCATGGAGCCAGAGTGTCACAATTGCAGACCTTTGGCATTCTAGTTGTCAATTTGTTGAGGTAATCTGAAGAGATTTCACCCCACGCTTCCTGAAGCACCTCCCACAAGTTGGATTGGCATGATGGGCACTTCTGCTCCCACAACGGTCAAGCTGCTCCCACAACAGCTCAATAGGGTTGAGATCCGGTGACTGTGCTGGCCACTCCATTATAGACAGAATACCAGCTGACTGCTTCTTCCCTAAATAGTTATTGCATAGTTTGGAGCTGTGCTTTGGGTCATTGTCCTGTTGTAGGAGGAAATTGGCTCCAATCAAGCGCCGTCCACAGGGTATGGCATGGCGTTGCAAAATGGAGTGATAGCCTTCCTTCTTCAAGATCCCTTTTACCCTGTACAAATATCCCACTTTACCACCACCAAAGCACCCACAGACCATCACATTGCCTCCACCATGCTTGACAGATGGCATCAATGTCACAACTTCCTCCGAAGCTGCCTCCTCTCCTTGTTCGGGCAGGCTTCGGCGTTCGTCATCACCGGCCTTCCTCGGATACCGCATTACCACCTCACGTGTGGAGATGTAGGGAGATCGCATTTCAGCCGTGCGTAATTGGCCGACACCAACCACGGTAAAGGAGGTGCAGCGCTTTATTGGCTTTGCCAACTACTATCGGAGGTTTATCCGGGGCTTTGGCAAGGTCGCAGCTCCCATCACATCTCTGTTGAAGGGTGGGCCGTCCCGGCTCGCTGGTCTGCTGAGGCTGACAGGGCCTTCAGTAACATGAGGGGTCTGTTCACCTCAGCCCCGGTACTGGCCCACCCCGATCCATCTCTACCATTTGTAGTGGAGGTGGATGCGTCCGAGGTAGGGATAGGCGCTGTCCTATCTCAATGCTTGGGCACGCCACCCAAGCTCCGCCCCTGTTCCCAAGCTCAGCCCAGCAGAGCAGAACTACGACGTTGGTGATCGGGAGCTGTTGGCTGTTGTCCGAGCCCTGACCGCTTGGAGGCACTGGCTCAAAGGGGCGAAACACCCTTTCCTCGTCTGGACTGACCACCGTAACCTGGAGTACATCCGGGCAGCGAGGAGGCTGAACCCTCGCCAGGCCAGGTGGGCCCTATTCTTCACCCGGTTTGACTTCACTCTATCATACGTCCCGGGTACGAAGAACGTGAAGGCAGACGCACTGTCTGAACTGAACAGCGCCGGAGAAGATGGCTGCCGTTTTACAGCCCTCTAACCAATTGTACTATTATGTGTGTTTTTCCGCGTTATTTGTAATTTATTTTGTACATAATGTTTCTGCCATCGTCTCTTATAACCAAAACGAGCTTCTGGATATCAGGACAGCGATTACTCACCTCGCATTGGACGAAGATTTTTTCTTCAACGAGGCGGCCGCGAAGGATATCCTACAGACACCCGACAAGGCCCAAATCCCCGTCATTCGCGTGAGGAAGAGACGGAGATATCGCGGACGCAGATCCGGGTGCCTTGTAAGGATCCGACGGCGAGCGAGTAAACTGCCTCTTCCATCAATCCTATTAGCCAACGTTCAAGCTTTTGAGAATAAAATGGACGATTTAAGATTACGGTTATCCTACCAACGGGACATTAAAAACTGTAATATCTTATGTTTCACGGAGTCGTGGCTGAACGACAACAATGATAACATTCAGCTAGCAGGCTATACGCTACATCGGCAGGACAGAACGGCTGACTCGGGTAAGACAAGGGGGTGGCGGTCTGTGTATATTTGTAAACAACAGCTGGTGCACAAAATCAAATACTAAAGAAGTCTCGAGGTTTTGCTCGCCTGAGGTAGAGTATCTTATGATAAGCTGTAGACCACACTATTTACCAAGAGAGTTTTCATCTATATTTTTCATAGCTGTCTATTTACCACCACAAACCAATGCTGGCATTAAGATTGCACTGAATGAGTTGTACAAGGCCATTAATCAACAGGAAAATGCTCATCCAGATGCAGCGCTCCTAGTGGCCGGGGACTTTAATGCAGGGAAACTTAAATCCGTTCTACCTAATTTCTACCAGCATGTTAAATGTGCAACCAGAGGGAAAAAAACTCTAGACCACCTTTACTCCACACACAGAGACGCATACAAAGCTCTCCCTCGCCCTCCATTTGGCAAATCTGACCATAACTCTATCCTCCTGATTCCTGCTTATAAGCAAAAACTGAAGCAGGAAGCACCAGTGATTCGGTTAATAAAAAAGTGGTCAGATGACGCAGATGCTAAGCTACAGGACTGTTTTGCTAGCACAGACTGGAACATGTTCCGGGATTCTTCAGACAGCATTGAGGGGTACACCACATCAGTCACTGGCTTCATCAATAAGTGCATCGATGATGTCGTCCCCACAGTGACCGTACGTACATACCCCAACCAGAAGCCATGGATTACAGGAAACATCCGCACTGAGCTAAAGGGTAGAGCTGCCGCTTTCAAGGAACGGGACTCTAACCTGGACGCTTATAAGAAATCCCGCTATGACCTCCGACGAACCATCAAACAGGCAAAGAGTCAATACAGGTCTAAGATTGAATCACACTACACTGGCTCTGACGCTCGTCGGATGTGGCAGGGCTTGAAAACTATTACAGACTACAAAGGGAAGCACAGCCGCGAGCTGCCCAGTGACACAAGCCTACCAGATGAGCTAAACCACTTCTATGCTCACTTCGAGGCAAGCAACACTGAAGCATGCATGAGAGCACCAGCTGTTCCGGATGACTATGTGATCACGCTCTCCGTAGCCGATGTGAGTAAGACTTTTAAGCAGGTCAACATTCACAAGGCCGCAGGGCCAGACGGATTACCAGGACGTGTACTCCGAGCATGTGCTGACCAACTGGCAAGGGTCTTCACTGACATTTTCAACATGTCCCTGACTGAGTCTGTAATACCAACATGTTTCAAGCAGACCACCATAGTCCCCGTGCCCAAGAACTCTAAGATAACCTGCCTAAATGACTACCGACCCGTAGCACTGACGTCTGTAGCCATGAAGTGCTTTGAAAGACTGGTCATGGCTCACATCAACAGCATAATCCCAGAAACCCTAGACCCACTCCAATTTGCATACCGCCCCAACAGATCCACAGATGATGCAATCTCTATCGCACTCCACACTGCCCTTTCCCACCTGGACAAGAGGAACACCTACGTGAGAATGCTATTCATTGACTACAGCTCAGCATTCAACACCATAGTGCCCTCTAAGCTCATCACTAAGCTAAGGATCCTGGGACTAAACACCTCCCTCTGCAACTGGATCCTGGACTTCCTGACGGGCCGCCCCCAGGTGGTAAGGGTAGGTAACAACACATCTGCCACACTGATCCTCAACACGGGGGCCCCTCAGGGGTGCGTGCTCAGTCCCCCTCCTGTACTCTCTGTTCACCCATGACTGCATGGCCAGGCACGACTCCAACACCATCATTAAGTTTGCCGACGACACAACAGTGGTAGGCCTGATCACCGACAACGATGAGACAGCCTATAGGGAGGAGGTCAGAGATCTGGCCGTGTGGTGCCAGGACAACAACCTCTCCCTCAACGTGACCAAGACAAAGGAGATGATTGTGGACTACAGGAAAAAAAAGAGGACTGAGCATGCCCCCATTCTCATCGACGGGGCTGTAGTGGAACAGGTTGAGAGCTTCAAGTTCCTTGGTGTCCACATCACCAACGAACTATCATGGTCCAAACACACCAAGACAGTCGTGAAGAGGGCACGACAAAGCCTATTCCCCCTCAGGAGACTAAAAAGATTTGGCATGGGTCCTCAGATCCTCAAAAAATTCTACAGCTGCACCATCGAGAGCATCCTGACTGGTTGCATCACCGCCTGGTATGGCAACTGCTTGGCCTCCGACCGCAAGGCACTACAGAGGGTAGTGCGTACGGCCCAGTACATCACTGGGGCAAAGCTTCCTGCCATCCAGGACCTCTATACCAGGCGGTGTCAGAGGAAGGCCCTCAAAATTGTCAAAGACTCCAGCCACCCTAGTCATAGACTGTTCTCTCTGCTACCGCACGGCAAGCGGTACCGGAGTGCCAAGTCTAGGTCCAAAAGACTTCTCAACAGCTTCTACCCCCAAGCCATAAGACTCCTGAACAGCTAATCATGGCTACCCGGACTATTTGCACTGCCCCCCCACCCCCATCCTTTTACGCTGCTGCTACTCTGTTAAGTATTTATGCATAGTCACTTTAACTCTACCCACATGTACATATTACCTCAACTACCTCAACTAGCCGGTGCCCCCGCACATTGACTCTGCAACGGTACCCCCCTGTATATATAGCCTCCCTACTGTCACTTTATTTACTTCTGCTCTTTTTTTCTCAACACTTTTTTTGTTGTTGTTTTATTCTTACTTTTTTTGTTTAAAATAAATGCACTGTTGGTTAAGGGCTGTAAGTAAGCATTTCACTGTAATGTCTGCACCTGTTGTATTCGGCGCATGTGACCAATAAAATTTGATTTGATTTGATTTGATTTGACTGTCATGGCTGTACGACACAGAGGAGAGGCCCAGAGACAACACCCCCATACTCCAGCATTGTGGCGCCGGTAGTATGGGCGATGGACGCGGATATAGAGCAGTCGTTACGCACAGAGCCATCTCCACCTCAGTGTCCAGCTGGGCTGCAGTACGTGCCTGCTCTTATTCGTGACCGTCTGATCTACTGGGCACACACGTCCCCCTCCTCTGGTCACCCAGGTATCAGTCGTACAGTGCACCGGAAAGTACCGGTGGCCTACCTTGGCTAAGGACGTGAGGGTGTATGTCTCCTCCTGCTCGGTATGCGCCCAGAGTAAGGCACCTAGGCACCTCCCAGCGGGTAAGTTACAGCCTTTACCAGTTCCACAACGGCCATGGTCTCACCTAAGTATTGATTTCCTGACTGATCTTCCCCTCTCTCAAGGTAACACCACCATCCTGGTCGTTGTGGACCACTTTTCTAAGGCCTGTCGCCTCCTTCCTCTGCCCGGTCTCCCCACAGCCCTGCAGACTGCAGAGGCCCTGTTTACACACGTCTTCCGGCACTATGGGGTACCAGAGGACATAGTGTCTGAACGGGGTCCCCAGTTCACATCCAAGGTCTGGAAGGCGTTCATGGAACGTCTGGGGGTATCGGTCAGCCTGGCCTCTGGTTTCCACCCCGAGTTTAATGGGCAGGTGGAACGGGTAAATCAGGATGTGGGTAGGTTCCTGCGGTCCTACTGCAAGGACCGGCCGGGGGAGTGGTCGGTGTCCTTGCCATGGGCCGAATATGCCCAGAACTCTCTCCGTCACTCATCCACTAACCTAACGCCATTCCAATGTGGCACCGTGGCACCAGAGCCAGACCGAGGCTCCTGCGGTGGATGACTGGTTTCGCCGCGCGGATGAGACGTGGAACGCTGCTCACGTCCACCTCCAACACGCCGTGCATCGTCAGAAGGCCAACGCTGACCGCCACCACAGTGAGGCCCCGGTCTTCGTACCGGGTGATCGTGTCTGGCTCTGAGCTCACGGTTTGTGGGGCCGTTCAATGTCCTGAGGTGGATAAACGAGGTTACCTATAGGTTATTACTCCCACATGATGATTGTATTAACCCCTCGTTCCATGTGTCTCTCCTCAGGTCGGTGGTGGCTGGTCCGCTCCAGGAGTCTGAGGTGCGGGAGGTCCCTCCACCTCCTCTGGACATCGAGCGGGCCCCGGCGTACTCCGTCCGTTCCATCCTGGCGTCGGGTGGGGGGCCTTCAGTACCTTGTGGAATGGGAGGGGTACTGTCCGGAGGAACGGTGCTGGGTCCCGGGGAGGGATATCCTTGATCCCTCCCTGTTGCGGGATTTCCACCGTCGCCATCCGGCTCGCCCTGCTCCGCGTCCTCCTGGCCATCCCTGAGGCCGGTGTCGGCGCACTGCTGGAGCTGCGCGTCAAGAGGGGTGTACTGTCACTACTTCCTCCGAAGCTGCCTCCTCTCCTTGTTCGGTCAGGCTTCGGCGTTCGTCGTCACCGGCCTTCTAGCCACTGCCGCATCACATCTCATCATTCCATTTGTTTTGTCTTGTCTATTACACACACCTGGTTCATATCCCCTCATTAGTACATTTATAAGTGTTCCCTCTGCCCCCTTTCTTTGTGGGTGATTGTTTAATGTGAGGAGTGTTTAGCTCGGTTGAGCTCCGTGTTTTTTATTGCCGGGATATATTTTCCCCGTGTGCCTGTTTTGTTCTAGTGCACCTGTTTTGCGCACTGGACATTTTGATGCTAATCTGCGTAACTTTGTATTCCGGAATAAACTCTGTATTCTGTGATTTACAATCCTGCGCCTCACTCCTTCAAATCACCCATCACATTCAAGCACTCCTCCAGCATCTTTTCATTTGGTCTGCATCTCACAAATGTTCTTCTTTGTGATCCGAACACCTCAAACTTCGATTCGTCTGTCCATAACACTTTTTTCAAATTTTCCTCTGTCCAGTGTCTGTGGTCTTTTGCCAATCTTAATCTTTTCTTTTTATTGGCCAGTCTGAGATATTGCTTTTTCTTTGCAACTCTGCCTAGAAGGTCAGCATCCCGGAATCACCTCTTCACTGTTGACGTTGAGACTGGTGTTTTGCGGGTACTATTTAATGAAGCTGCCAGTTGAGGACCTGTGAGGTGTCTGTTTCTCAAACTAGACACTCTAATGTATTTGTCCTCTTGCTCAGTTGTGCACCGGGGCCTCCCACTCCTCTTTCTATTCTGGTTAGAGCCAGTTTGCGCTGTTCTGTGAAGGGAGTAGTACACAGCATTGTCCGAGATATTCAGTTTCTTGGCAATTTCTTGCATGGATCGCCTTCATTTCTCAGAACAAGAATAGACTGACGAGTTTAAGAAGAAGGTTCTTTGTTTCTGGACATTTTGAGCCTGTAATCGAACCCACAATTGCTGATGCACCAGATACTCAACTACTCTCAAGAATGCCAGTTTTATTGCTTCTTTAATCAGCACAACAGTTTTCAGCTGTGCTAACATAATTGCAAAAGGGTTTTCTAGTGATCAATTAGCCTTTTAAAATGATAAACTTGGATTAGCAAAGAAAACGTGCCATTGGAACACAGGACTGATGGTTGCTGATAATGGGCCTCTGTACGCCTATGTAGATATTCCATTAAAAATCAGCCGTTTCCAGCTACAATAGCCATTTACAACATTAACAATGTCTACACTGTATTTCTGATCAATTTGATGTTATTTTAATGGACAATAAAAAAAAATTCTTTCGAAAACAAGGAAATTACTAAGTGACCCCAAACTTTTGAATGGTAGTGTATATATATATATATATATATATTGTGATGTCACGAGAGGCTGTGTCCTGGAGGGACGTTACATCCCCCTGAGGTGGCTGCAAACCCAGACAGCTATGGCTCCATCTGCTGGTATGGTCGGGAACTCCACCCCTCTATGGCCAATCTTCCCACGCAGCTGAAACAAATGAGGAGCTGATGAGCTGAAGGTTTGGGAAGGGAAGAGACACACTGAGGGGAGTGTGTGGGGGGGTGAAGAGACACAGTCTCCAACCTGGGCTCTCTGGAGGACAAGAGTGCTGCACGTCCACTTCCATGAGGAATATAAGGATTTGGAGATACTTACCTTTGGGAAATACTCACCTTTGGATATATGCACCTGTGGAAATACGTGAGAGACATTTGGAAGGACTTTTTGCTGGGTTGGCCACTAGCTGCAACGTGGACTACAGTAAGGCTGGGGAAAAGTTATCTGAGCGAGTCAGAATTATGATTTTGGATGTGGAAGAGACATCCCTGAACTGTTAACCCTTAAAGAGCCACAAGAGAACAGAATTTTGTTATATTTTCGTTAATTTCCCAAGACCTATAATAAAATCCTTGTTTTGTTTGAACCTTGTCTCCTTGCACTACTTGAGCAATCCCGCTGAAAGCTGTGTAGCCTCTCGTGACGTCACAGATGGTGGAGAATACGGGCACGCTCAAGCGTTAATAGTGCATGTCAGAGGAGGATACCGAAGGTTTGATCACCCAGTTTTCCAAGTTGGCCGTAGGCTCCCCGCCCGACTGAAATGGAGGACATATTGAAAGCCCTGGTTGCTGGCCAGCAAGCCCAGATGCAAGCAAACGTGGCTCTCTTGGAGGAGCAAAAGAAAGCCAACCTTCTGAAGGCAGAGGAATTGCAGTTGCAGAGACAGAGGGTTGTCCAAAATACCCGCCCAATAAAGGCAAGTGACTTTATATCTAAGATGGGAGCTACCGATGACATTGAGGCATACCTGCATGCATTTGAGGCCACGGCCACTAGGGAAGCCTGGCCCAAGCAACAGTGGGTTGGTCTTTTAGCCCCCTTTCTAACCGGGGAATCGCTGAATGCTGTCCGGGACCTGGGCCCTGACCAGGTTACTGACTATGCTGCCCTGAAGTCTGAGATCCTCAGCAGATATGGACTCACAAAGTTTGGTATGGCCCAGCGCTTTCACGGCTGGACCTTCCAACCAGACCAACCTCCTCGGGCGCAGATGCATGAACTTGTCCGAATCGCAAGGAAATGGCTGGATCCGCAGAGGAATACAGCAGCGGCGGTGGTGGAGGCCGTTGTGGTGGATCGTTACCTACGCGCCCTGCCTTATGAGGCAAAACGGTTCATCAGTCAACAGGCCTTGACCACGGCTGATCTGACCGTGGAAGCTGTGGAAAAGTACCAAGCCACAGCGGAGATGCTGAATGCTTCCCGAAAAGACCCCAGGAGTGCGGCCCCACCACAAATGGGAAGAACCCGTCCAAAGGACCCCAAGGTCTCGAACCCAGCCACGTCAGGACTTATCCCGGCTCCAGGGGGAGCCAGAAACCAGGCGGGTCCAAGAAGAGTACACCAGGAGGGGGAAACTCGACAGTGTTACCGGTGTGGGGAGATGGGACATATCTCCTGGCAGTGTGGGAAACCAGCCGATGAACCTATGCCCACTGCGGAGTCCTCCAGCTCAGCACCCACACACCGTTTTGCCTCGCTCTTGGGAGTCGTAGATGGCGGCCCAGATCGACCCCCCACCTGCCCGGTAACTGTGAATCACCATGATGTGGAGGCCTTACTGGATTCTGGTAGCCGGGCCACCCTGGTGCGTAAGGATTTGGTGGGCCCAACGTGTCTGACCCCGGGGAAAGTCCTCCCAGTTTCCTGTGTCCATGGGGACACCAGAGAATACCCCATTACTGAACTTACAATGACCAGCACACGGGGAACCATACACACGACGGCGGGGGTGGTTGATTCCCTCCCCGTCCCTGTCCTAATTGGACGAGACTGCCCAGCCTTTTACCCACTCTGGAGAGAGTCTCAGGAGAGGATAACCCGAGTACCTCGGAAACGGAGAGGCAAGACTCATCCTGGGAAGGCTCCGGTGCAATCCTCCGAGTTACTCACTCCCGCCCGGGCTCTGATAGGGATGGCAGGTGGCCAGACCGACACCGAGACTGGTCCGGATACGGGAGAAGAGAACGCAGCCCAGGAAAGTGCTCCGTTCTCCAGTGAAGAAGACGTCCCAGGCACCCAAGAGCTTCCCCCTCTCACAGGCCAGTATGGTACGGCTCAATTACAAGATCCTACTCTTGCAAATGCCTTAAGAAATGTGCAGGTATTAGAAGGTGTAGTGTTAGGTGATAAGACAAACCCTACTTACCCCCATTTCGCAGTAAACCGGGGGTTAGTATATCAGATAGTCAAGAAAAATGATGAAGTGCATGAACAGCTCCTCGTGCCACAGCCCTATCGGGCCACAGTACTCAACCTAGCACACACACACCCGCTAGGGGCCCACTTGGGGGTAGAGAAGACTAAGGAAAGAATCATGCAACGTTTCTTTTGGCCAGGAGTACACAAAGAGATAGAGAACTACTGCCGTAGTTGCCCTGAGTGTCAGCAGGTTGCGCCAAAGCCCACATATAGAAACCCGCTCATTCCCTTGCCCATTATCGAAACTCCTTTTGAGAGGATTGGATTAGACATAGTCGGGCCCTTACCGAAAAGTTCCAGGGGACATCAATACATTCTGGTCATTCTGGACTATGCATCCCGGTACCCGGAGGCCATTCCGCTGAGGAAGGCTACATCCAGACAAATCGCCAAGGAGTTGTTCCGTCTCTCAACTAGTCTGGGAATCCCAAAAGAGATATTGACGGACCAAGGGACTCCATTCATGTCCAGAGTGATGAAAGAACTCTGTGCTTTACTGAAAATCAAACAGCTGAGAACCTCGGTCTACCACCCCCAGACAGATGGCCTAGTCGAACGTTTTAACAAAACACTAAAATCCATGCTGCGGAAAGCGGTAGGGGAAGATGGGCGCAACTGGGATCAGCTGTTACCCTACATATTATTTGCGGTGAGAGAGGTACCTCAGTCTTCTACTGGTTTTTCACCCTTTGAGCTCTTGCTTTCCTACAGACCCAGAGGACTGCTCGACATCGCCAAGGAGGCCTGGGAGGAGCAGCCATGCCAACAGCGGACACTGATCGACCATGTCGGGGCTATGAGGGAGAGAATGAAGGCCATCTATCCCATGATGCGGGAACACCTGGAGGCCAGTCAGCGGCAACAGCAAGCCTCCTACAACAGATCTGCTCAACCCAGGGAGTTTAAGCCGGGGGACAGAGTGCTGGTCCTGGTGCCAACCGTTGAGTGTAAATTCCTGGCAACCTGGCAAGGACCATATGAGGTCATTGAACGCATGGGAGAAGTAAACTACAAGGTGAGGCAACCAGATAAAAGGAAAACTGAGCAGATTTATCATGTTAACCTTTTAAAGAAGTGGCACGCCAGAGAGGCGCTGTTCAGCTGTCTACCCCCACAGAGACCAAGGAACCGGCGCGAGAAGAGGTTCAGCTGGGTCCAAATCTGTCCCCACATCAACGACAGATGGCCCTGGAACTCGGGGAGCAGAACCAGGATGTCTTCTCCTCCCTTCCCGGTCACACAGAGGTGGTCCAACATGAGATCCGCACCATGCCTGGCCAAACGGTAAACCAGCGCCCGCACCGCGTGCCAGAGGCTCGTAAAGTGGTTATACAGAAGGAGGTAAGGAAGATGCGGGAGTTGGGAGTAATCGAAGAGTCCCACAGTGCCTGGGCAAGTCCCATCGTACTAGTTCCCAAGCCAGACGGTTCAGTACGATTTTGTAATGACTATCGAAAGTTGAATGAAGTGTCTGAATTTGATGCATACCCAATGCCTCGTGTCGATGATTTAATAGACTCCTTGGGGCATGCTCGTTTCCTAACCACTCTTGATCTCACAAAAGGCTACTGGCAGGTGCCCCTGACCCCGGCGTCTAAGGAGAAGACAGCCTTTGCCACCCCGGGAGGGGCTCTACCAGTATACCCGACTTCCGTTTGGTCTCCACGGGGCACCTGCCACGTTCCAACGCCTGATGGATCGAGTCCTTGCGCCCCCACAAGAGGTACGCAGCGGCTTATTTGGATGATGTTGTTATACAAAGTCCGGATTGGGCCAGCCACATACCCCGGGTACAAGCGGTGCTGGATTCGCTCAGGGAAGCAGGGCTCACGGCAAACCCGAAGAAGTGCAAGCTGGCCTTCAGTGAGACAAACTACCTGGGGTACACCATTGGGCGGGGGTTGGTCAAACCACAGGAAGCCAAACTGCGGGCCATACAGGACTGGCCGCAGCCCATCACCAAGAAGCAAGTAAGGTCATTTTTGGGCCTCGCTGGCTACTATAGACGCTTTATTGCAGATTTTGCTACCATAGCTGCACCGTTGACGGAGCTGACGACCAAACGCCACTCACGAATGGTGAAGTGGAACCCTGCGGCGGAGGCGGCTTTCCTCAACCTGAAGCGAGCACTCTGCTCCAGTCCGATCCTGGTAGCACCAGACTTCAAGAAGGAATTCATTGTCCAAGCGGATGCTTCGGAGGTGGGTCTGGGTGCTGTCCTCACCCAGGCACATGACGGTGAAGAACATCCCATTCTCTACCTAAGCAGAAAGTTACTTCCAAGAGAGAAGAACTATTCAACGGTGGAGAAAGAATGTCTGGCTGTAGTCTGGGCCCTGGAGTCCCTTCGGTTCTATCTCCTGGGCCGACGTTTCATGGTGGTATCTGATCACGCCCCTCTGCAGTGGATGGCCAAGAACAAGGAATCAAACAGTAGAGTAACCAGATGGTTTTTGAGCTTGCAACCGTTTAACTTTTCTGTTGTCCACAGGGCTGGCAAGCACCACGGCAATGCGGACGCCCTCTCCCGGCGTGATGCCTTCTTCGCTGCCTTTACCCGACGAGGACGTCGGTCCCGAGGAGGGGGATGTGTGATGTCACGAGAGGCTGTGTCCTGGAGGGACGTTACATCCCCCTGAGGTGGCTGCAAACCCAGACAGCTATGGCTCCATCTGCTGGTATGGTCGGGAACTCCACCCCTCTATGGCCAATCTTCCCACGCAGCTGAAACAAATGAGGAGCTGATGAGCTGAAGGTTTGGGAAGGGAAGAGACACACTGAGGGGAGTGTGTGGGGGGTGAAGAGACACAGTCTCCAACCTGGGCTCTCTGGAGGACAAGAGTGCTGCACGTCCACTTCCATGAGGAATATAAGGATTTGGAGATACTTACCTTTGGGAAATACTCACCTTTGGATATATGCACCTGTGGAAATACGTGAGAGACATTTGGAAGGACTTTTTGCTGGGTTGGCCACTAGCTGCAACGTGGACTACAGTAAGGCTGGGGAAAAGTTATCTGAGCGAGTGAGAATTATGATTTTGGATGTGGAAGAGACATCCCTGAACTGTTAACCCTTAAAGAGCCACAAGAGAACAGAATTTTGTTATATTTTCATTAATTTCCCAAGACCTATAATAAAATCCTTGTTTTGTTTGAACCTTGTCTCCTTGCACTACTTGAGCAATCCCGCTGAAAGCTGTGTAGCCTCTCGTGACGTCACAATATATATATATATATATACACTACCGGTCAAAAGCTTTAGAACACCTACTCATTCAAGGGTTTTTCTTTATTTTTACTATTTTCTACATTGTAGAATAATAGTGAAGACATCAAAACTATGAAATAACACACACACACACATATATATATATATATATATATACAGTGGGGGAAAAAAGTATTTAGTCAGCCACCAATTGTGCAAGTTCTCCCACTTAAAAAGATGAGAGAGGCCTGTAATTTTCATCATAGGTACACGTCACCTATGACAGACAAAATGAGGAAAGAAAATCCAGAAAATCACATTGTAGGATTTTTTATGAATTTATTTGCAAATTATGGTGGAAAATAAGTATTTGGTCAATAACAAAAGTTTCTCAATACTTTGTTATATACCCTTTGTTGGCAATGACACAGGTAAAATGTTTTCTGTAAGTCTTCACAAGGTTTTCACACACTGTTGCTGGTATTTTGGCCCATTCCTCCATGCAGATCTCCTCTAGAGCAGTGATGTTTTGGGGCTGTCGCTGGGCAACACGGACTTTCAACTCCCTCCAAAGATTTTCAATGGGGTTGAGATCTGGAGACTGGCTAGGCCACTCCAGGACCTTGAAATGCTTCTTACGAAGCCACTCCTTCGTTGCCCGGGCGGTGTGTTTGGGATCATTGTCATGCTGAAAGACCCAGCCACGTTTCATCTTCAATGCCCTTGCTGATGGAAGGAGGTTTTCACTCAAAATCTCACAATACATGGCCCCATTCATTCTTTCCTTTACACGGATCAGTCGTCCTGGTCCCTTTGCAGAAAAACAGCCCCAAAGCATGATGTTTCCACCCCATGCTTCACAGTAGGTATGGTGTTCTTTGGATGCAACTCAGCATTCTTTGTCCTCCAAACACGACGAGTTGAGTTTTTACCAAAAAGTTATATTTTGGTTTCATCTGACCATATGACATTCTCCCAATCCTCTTCTGGATCATCCAAATGCACTCTAGCAAACTTCAGACGGGCCTGGACATGTACTGGCTTAAGCAGGGGGACACGTCTGGCACTGCAGGATTTGAGTCCCTGGCGGCGTAGTGTGTTACTGATGGTAGGCTTTGTTACTTTGGTCCCAGCTCTCTGCAGGTCATTCACTAGGTCCCCCCGTGTGGTTCTGGGATTTTTGCTCACCGTTCTTGTGATCATTTTGACCCCACGGGGTGAGATCTTGCGTGGAGCCCCAGATCGAGGGAGATTATCAGTGGTCTTGTATGTCTTCCATTTCCTAATAATTGCTCCCACAGTTGATTTCTTCATACCAAGCTACTTACCTATTGCAGATTCAGTCTTCCCAGCCTGGTGCAGGTCTACAATTTTGTTTCTGGTGTCCTTTGACAGCTCTTTGGTCTTGGCCATAGTGGAGTTTGGAGTGTGACTGTTTGAGGTTGTGGACAGGTGTCTTTTATACTGATAACAAGTTCAAACAGGTGCCATTAATACAGGTAACGAGTGGAGGACAGAGGAGCCTCTTAAAGAAGAAGTTACAGGTCTGTGAGAGCCAGAAATCTTGCTTGTTTGTAGGTGACCAAATACTTATTTTCCACCATAATTTGCAAATAAATTCATTAAAAATCCTACAATGTGATTTTCTGGATTTTCTTTCCTCAATTTGTCTGTCATAGTTGACGTGTACCTATGATGAAAATTACAGGCCTCTCTCATCTTTTTAAGTGGGAGAACTTGCACAATTGGTGGCTGACTAAATACTTTTTTCCCCACTGTATGTCAGTTTAGATTTTTTTCATCAGATATTTTCTTCATCTGCTTGGACAGTTTCTCGTTGCCAGTGTAAATTTCTGTTAGTAGTGTCTCTAAACTCACTTTAGTTGAGTCGTCAGCTACTTGGTCCATGGTCGCATTGTTTCGCGGTGTTTGTTTGTCTCTATTTGTCAATCTAGTATTTGCCATAACATGCAGTTGCCAACATAACGTTTCAGTTATTTCCTGACTTTAGAGTCGAGTTCTTTCATATTTAAGAGGCATATTTTTTGTAAAGAAAGGGAATGCCAAACAGATCACCTTCACCTGACTACCTCACGGTCAACATACCGGAAATCTCAGAGTTTTCTTGATCTAAACGGTTGTTGTTTCTTAACGTTCTCTGAATGTTCTGAGAACATTACTTTAAATAAAACCATGAGGAAACCTGGAGGAAACGTTTTGTTGAAGTACTGAAATTCCCACCTAAGAAACATATGGTTCTCAGAACATTATGCGCTAGCTGGGGAGTTCCCACAGAACTCTTTCTATTGCTGAGGCTGCACTGCAAACCAGGAAGCTGGAAGTAACTAGGCCTACAGCTCAGTCAATGTTCCGGAAAACCCTTCCAGCAGCAGATCAGTGTGCGGTTGGTCAGGGGGGAGTGGACGAGGTGTTAGGAGGGCTGGGGCCAGGGGCTGAGGGACGGTATTGGGCCGGTCTGGGAAAAGATGTGAGGGGCCAGTAGTTCAACGCAATGGAGAGACAGACAGAGAGACAGAGAGACAGACAGAGACAGAGTGACAGACAGATAGACAGACAGACAGAGAGACAGAGCGAGCACCATGCAGAGAAACAGCTGGCCTGACTGAGTTGGACAAGACTCAATCAGCATGTGGTTGTAGAGACTGGACGGAGACAGAGGCCCAACACACTGTAGAGAGAGACTGTTTCCATGTCTAATTGGGCTGAACTAATGGTTGTTATCTTAACAAAGCCCCCAGGAACTGTGAACTGGTGAAATAGAGGATTGGCTTATGGCCAGGGGTTGGGGAGTGAGAGTGGTCTGTCTCTAGTGGTCTCAATCAGGCCCTAGGCCGTAGGCTATTCCTGAAGGAGGGGGTTGGACAGATGTCAATGTCACTCTAACTGGGTAACGATGTGAAGTCCCAAAGGGCTAGCCCACATCATCGATCGTCCATTAACTCGGACAAAGCAATGATTTGTGTGCAGTTTTCCCTGTGGATTGATATAGCTGGAAATCACAAAGTGCTCAAAAAATCATTATATTTATTTTCACCCACTAGTTCATCAAGCACGCATGCAGAATTCCATTAGATCAACCTTTCAGCTTTCAGTCTGTATCAGATATAATGGAACTGTGTGAAAAATGCATACGTCAACACTCTAATCTGGGTGACTCTATTGTAGTTAGCACCTGTTTGTACTCTGTGTGAGTGTCCATAATAAATCAAGATAAAGACTATCGCCCTGAATCTCTGCAAACGCTTTGCCTTATTTAGAGAGAGAGAGCGAGAGCGAGAGAGAGAGAGAGAGCGAGAGAGAGAGAGAGAGAGAGAGAGAGAGAGAGAGAGAGAGAGAGAGAGAGAGAGAGAGAGAGAGAGAGAGAAGTAACCTGAGGAATGGGTACAGGACAAGCAGAACCAAAACAAAACTAACAGGCTGATGTTTCCATTTGATAAGTGTGTGTCTTTTGCTTGTTAAGGTATTTACGCTCCAATAGCATCCATGCACCTAGGGTCACATCTTTCCAAAACCTGACTATGTGACTGAGAAGATTATGCTCGGTCAGATCCCTCACAGAACGCAGACATTGTTTCTGTGGAATTTGGGAATTTGCGTGTTTCCCACTTGTAAATGTCTATCACCCTTGCTGGTGTAAGGAGTTTAAAATGAGAGACCTTGGTATTGTATGACTTGAATAACATACCAGTAGATAGGCTCAGCTTGACTAGTGTTTCTTTAGGTCGGTTTGGTTTCGGTTAGATTCTAAACAAAAACAATCACTGTTTTCCATTTCGGTTTTGATGATTTTTTTAAACATTAAATGAACTCTGTATTATGTGGGTTGAATGCTGAAACAACACAGAACAAAACAATTATCAAAAGTCCAATATTGGTAGTGACTGCCCATTGCTGCTCATCACTTATTAACCATCATTTATACACATTACTTCATATTTCAGTTGTTGTGTATATTACATTTGTTTTATTTGATGACTTTATTATTTCATTCCAAGTCATCATCTCATCTCTATAGAGCTGCTGCCTATGCTGTCTGACAAAATCACTATTTTAGTAGTTCTTCAAAGTAAATAAGGCATACTTTTATGACTGCTGAATAACAACTATCATTCAACTAGATCATGTATTTTCAGGTCTAAATACTTCACGAACAACTGCTTTCTATCCCTCTTGATCGCCTGTTCTCTCTTCTCTCTGTCTCCATGTCTGCTCCACACAGAATGGACAAGTAGGCGGGTGCGCAATGGATGATGGTCATTGTAGTTCATTACCATGTTTTGTGCTAAACTACGTAGAATATTGGCCTGTTGGAAACTACAACTCCCTACTACATCGCACAGTTCAGGCTTAATCTGATTTATCTCTAGAGAAACTGCGCATTGAGCTCACAGAAAAAAACGAAACGAAATGGAATTCAAATAATTGAACCGACGTCGGTCAATTAGTTGTTTAAAAACCTAAAATAACCTACATTTCTGTTAATCGCTGAGCACTAAGATTTAATTTATTGTTGAGTGGGGAGAGTTAAAAATGTTACATATTCTTAGTGGTTGAAATGGGACTATGAAACTCCTATTATTGTTGTAAGACAGGGAATCGTCTGTGGTGAATTATATCTGAACGTAGAGTGATTTATATGATCTGACTGTCACATTAGCGGTTATAGCGTACATACCGTGTGTTTATTTGGACATGAGGCACCTGGAACCAGGGTTGAGGACCAACCCTTCAACATGTGCTATACATCAGGCTTCTTCAGCTGACGCAGGTCAAAGGTCGGCATCGCCTCCATGGCCCAGATCCATAAACCAATGTCTAGCAGACAGACAGAGAGATCCTCAGGGTGTGTGAAGGTATGGAGATAACGTTGGGTTATAGTTCAGGAGGTGTGTTAACATCACACCTTTGTACGCTCTGTGGAATCCTAGAACCCCACGCCAAAACAGTTGAAGAATAATGGAGCCTCGACACTCTCCAGCATTGTATGGGTGGCTGAGCGTTTAATCAAATCCTTAATCATCATTACCTGGACCTGTCCTGAAGAGAATGTGTAAAGCCTGCAATTGGGGAACCATATGTCACTCCTGTGACGTTTTAATAGGGACGTGTTTCATCGTAACACCCTTTGAAAACATGTGAGGCTGATGTTACAGGTGTCTCCACTCACCTGCATGTGTCCATAGTAAGGCTGGTTATACTCTCTCAAGCCTTGGCACAGATACTGGGAGTTCTAGCCTCTTTAAACCTGTCCACATGGACATCCATCACATTCTTCAGTTTACCACCCTCAGGGGTATTCTGTCAAACTTAGTTTCAGGCACATGGGGCTGATTGTGTTCAGATTCACCATGACTGTCTACAGCTGCTAGGTCATACACATAAAACTGATGCACTTCAATGGAATGCATACTCACACACACACACACACACACACGATACTCATATAAAATATATCTGTTTGGGGCCTCCCGAGTGGCGCACGATCTAAGGCACTGCATCCCAGTGTTGCGGCATCACTACAGCCTGGGGTTTGATCCCAGGCTGTGTCACAACAGGCCGTGACCGGGAGTCCGATAGGGCGGCACACAATTGGCCCAGCGTTGTCCGGGTTAGGGGAGGGTTTGGCTGCTCTAGTGACTCCTTGTGGCGGGCTGGTGCTTGCAGGGTCATGTTTCGGAGGACGCATGACTCGACCTTCGCCTCCCCGAGCCCGTTGGGAGTTGCAGCAATGACACAAGATCGTAATCATGAAATTGGGGAGGAAAAGGGGGTAAAAATTACATAAATAAATATATATACTGTATATATATCTGTTTGACGTCTTAAGCCTCATGGAATGTCAAAGGCATCCCTCAATAGTTGTTTTAAGTAAAGGTCTAAGCTAATGGTAATTGCAGCTTCGCCCTCAGTGGGGGTTGGGCAGCAGTCTACTGGACGCTGCTCTGCACTGGCAGGAGCTGCATGTCTGTGCACACGTTAACTACTGGGAGAGGGGAGCTCAGAGAGAGAGTCCTGTCTGTCCATACGTCCATGTCATGGTGCCACGTCACACACAGCCAGACTCTAGAGGTGGTTTTTGTTTTTACCACTAACTGGTATTTATACTGAACAAAAATATAAACGCAACATGCAACAATTTCAACGATTTTACTGAGTTACAGTTCAAATAAGGAAATCAGTCAATTGAAATAAATTCATTAGGCCCTAATCTATGGATTTCACATGACTGGGCAGGAGCGCGGCCATGGGTGGGCCTGGCAGAGCAAGGCCCACCCACTGGGGAGCCAATCAGTTTTTCCCCACAAAAGGGCTTTATTACGGACAGAAATACTCCTCAGTTTCATCAGCTGTCCGGGTGGCTGGTCTCAGACAATCTTGCAGGGGAAGAAGCCAGATGTGGAAGTCCTGGGCTGGCGTGGTTACACGTGGTCTGCGGTTGTGAGGCCGGTTGGACGTACTGCCAAATTCTCTAAAACGATGTTGGAGGCGGCTTATGATGGAGAAATTAACATTATCTGGCAACAGTTCTGGTGGACATTCCTGCAGTCAGCATGCCAATTGTACGCTCCCTCAAATTTTGAGACATCTGTGGCATTGTGTTGTGTGACAAAACTGCACATTTTAGAGTGGCCTTTTATTGTCCCCAGCACAAGGTGCACCTGTGTAATGATCATGCTATTTAATCAGCTTCTTGATATGCCACACCTGTCAGGTGGATGGATTATCTTGGCAAAGGAGAAATGCTCAACAACAGGGATGCAAACAAATTTGTGCCCCAAATTTGAGCGAAATAAGGTTTTTGTTCGTCTGGAAAATTTCTGGGATCTTTTATTTCAGCTCATGAAACATGGGACCAACACTTTACATGTTGCGTTTAGATTTTTGTTCAGTGTTTAATACACACTTGTATACACACCAGAAGTAGTTGGTGCAGTTTAAGATGAGGGAGGACGCTATTTTTTTTATGAGCATGGCCTTATTTCTATTACAGCATATTGGATGACTGTCATTCATATTCCATTCACCTAGTTCAATGTAACATCGATAGGTTTAGGTTACTACATGATACTAAAATTTTCCCTACAACCTATGAATGAAAGTTCACAACGAGAGAAAATGTTGACAGTGGACAGTGACACATTCAATACCACCTTGCACACTCTTGCCTGCATCTAGCTGATCTAGGGTGTAATCATTAGTCCAACAGTTGCAAACAAGAGTTTCTATTGGACAAATTCAGGTATGTTTATCCCCGTTTCGTTCCGTTTGCTTCCGTTTAAGAAACGTTTTTCAACAGAATCGGCGGAATGAATACACCCCGATCACACGTAAACACAGTTCACTTTCATAGCAGCCACATACAAACAGCTCGTTGTATTCCTTCTCGCATCTACACGCTCTCCTCCTCTTACCTTTTCCGTTTGCTTGTGGACTTCAATGCACAACAGATCAGCTGTCTGTGACCAGGTAAAAAACCTTTCCAAGCCAAACCTTCATAACATAACCGCGAACTGCTACACACAGCCTACATCGTTGTCACCATATTAGCTAAAGTAATGTCATAGTCAACATAGCTAATAGAACTAATGCGTTAGTAAACCAGCTACAATCATGCAGTACAATGTACAGTCAGTAAGCAGTTTAGCAGTTACACCGGTGGGCCCCGGTGGCAATAAATTAATAAAACCAAAAGCTTGCCTTGACTTGGAAGAGTTCCAATGTTGGATAGTTATAGCCAGCTAGTTAACATAGCATCCCTCTCTTTGAGCCGGGTGTTTTAGTAGGCTAAACTACTCTCTCTCTCTCTCTCTCTCTCTCTCTCTCTCTCTCTCTCTCTCTCTCTCTCTCTCTCTCTCTCTCTCTCTCTCTCTCTCTCTCTCTCTCTCTCTCTCTCTCTCTCTCTCTCTCTCTCTCTCTCTCTCTCTCTCTCTCTCTTCTCCTTAATTTTTGAAGAAATTTGTTCAAAACTGTTCATCTATTGTCTCTCTTTGCGTCAACTACTCACCACATTTTATGCACTGCAGTGCTAGCTAGCTGTAGCTTACGCTTTCAGTACTAGATTCATTTTCTGATCCTTTGATTGGGTGGACAACATGTTAGTTCATGCTGCAAGAGCTCTGATAGGTTGGAGGATGTCCTCCGGAAGTTGTCATAATTACTGTGTAAGTCTATAGAAGGGGGTGAGAACCGTGAGCCTCCTAGGTTTTGTATTGAAGTTAATGTACCCAGAGGAGAACGGAAGCTAGCTGTCCTCCGGCTACACCATGGTGCTACCCTACAGAGTGCTGTTGAGGCTACTATAAACCTTAATTGCAAAACAGTGTGTTTTCATCAATGATTTGGTGGTGTGAATATATTTAGTGAAGCACACAGACATAGCCACAGACACAGAGACACAGACACCCACACCAGAATTGAGGACATCTGCTCCAAAACGAAAAGCTCTGAGGGCAGACAGTGGCAGACAGACAGACATCACCAGGAGGGGAAGGTGGTCTGGGATTCTTCCTCTCTGATAACATGGCTGCCATAGGCCTGGTTCCATTCAGACAGCTCCACAAAATCCTTCTCCATCGGTCAAAGTGGAGCGTCAGCCATATTGCTTTGCACCTATCCAGTCCCAGTCAGATCAGTAAACACCAAAGGGGCCAGGGGCCGAAATGGAGCCAGGTCGTGCTCTCTTCGTCCAACTTGTCTAGATGGAATGCATCAGCCTGCATGGTATGAATCTCAGTCAGTGCATATTTACCACATGAGGACAAGCTCATGACGCACGCGGCCCAATGTATTGGCGTACACAGTCCAGTCTCTCCCCAACAGCCAATAAATGCATCAGTACGAGGCCCTGAGCGATGCTAAATACACGGCTAGTTAACGAGGATAGGGCCCTACGTCATTCATGGTGTTAGTGTGTCATACATATTTCTGTATTGAGCATTGTCTGCTATGGTGTTAAAGTGATGGCCTAGTCGATGATATCGCTTTTATTGGTTATTAGGATGTCTACTGTGACACACACTTATGTAAAGGCCAAAGGCAGGGAAAGAGTTAGCTATGGTCCAGCTAACTAAAGTCAATGGACCGTTTTACTGTATCAAATGTCAGCTGTAAAGTTGAGTGACATCAAATTGAATTGCCTTTGCACAATTGTGTGCACAGACACACACGACCAAACACATTTCCAATTAGATTAAACTTTTTCTCATCATTTTAGACATTCGCACAACATAAAATAGACATTTTCACTCTTCGTCTTCCGCTACCAAAGAGTAGCAGCCATTTGGGAGAAACACGGCGGCCATTTTGTGCCAGAGGTATTCTCACCACACGTCAAGGTCGAAGGTCACATTCAGTTAGGGTGCAATATAACCAAGGTCGAAGGTCACATTCAGTTAGGGTGCAATATAACCAAACGTTTAGATAGAACGGAATTGTGTAGAACAGTTATGATTGTCAGTCAGGTAGATCAGGGTATTGTGTTAGCTCTATTCGCTACATTTCTATCTGACCCTAGAGCATACATGGGTGAGGAGTAGGCAGTATACTTGTGCCAGTTTCCAGCTGGGGATACTTAAAATACCATAGCAGTGTTTTCATGTGCGTTACTCTCCACTCCATCACATAATGTAAATACTATAGCCCCACATGGTGCCCCTGGTGTGTGGACATTGACGTGGTTAGAAGGCTATTTACGCACTCACTGTAGGAGAAAGGCCAATGGTGCTAGATGGGCTTAGTGCTCTTCACGCACAGTTTAACCTACCCTGGATACAGCTGGCCTGGCCTGAGAAAAGACATGCACGCATGCACACGCACACAGAAGCATGCATGCACGCACACACACAAGCTTGCATGTGTGAGAGAGATAAACAGTGAACCGAGAAAGAGAAAGTGGGTTTGAGCGTGAGAAAGAGAGTCTGTGAGAAAGGAAAAGAGGGAGTTTGAAGACAAATTCAGATCGGCACATGACGTGTCTGTCGAAATCGCTCTCGTGACATGTTGACGTTTGGAAACATTGCCTGCAGCTCCTAGCTGATGCTCTTTGACTGCTGTAATATGTTAGCTCAGAGCCAGGCAGCACAATGTTTTCATTAAACCCACAACTGACACCCGTGATGTCACCTCAGCTTTTACAGCGTCAGATTAACAAAGTGAATTTTAATGAACACAGAATGAGGGGTTAGACGGCTATCGCCCACAGAGGGTTGCTATAGGGATGACAATAAAGTAGACAAACATGGTTTGTGAGGAATCCCTTACGAAAAAAGATTGCAGTACAACTGCAGTACACTGCTGTATAACTGCAGTTAGAGTGCAGTATAACCGCAGTATGCGGCAAATACTGCGTCCAAAATAACAGTTTTTTTTACTGCAGTAATTTTGAAGTGTAACTGCAGTTAGAGTGCAGTATAACTGCAGTTCAACTGCAGTACACTGCAATCATTCTTCAATTACTGCATCCAAAATACCATAGTCAACTGCAGTTACTGCACTTTTACTACAGTTTCAAAACGGCAATCTTTTTTTGTAAAGGATATGAACCCAAGGTTTTGGAATTGGTAGGCCTATAATGCACATTTCCATTTAAAGAAACGCTATGTGGCAGGTAAACCAATGCCCATATTTGAGTACCATTTTGGAAAATTTGTCCTCAACTCCCAATGTCAACAGCTACAGAAATGCAGCCTTTTTCTAAACAAATTAAGTGTCAAAATGTTTGCCCCAACGACCACATAGCAACCATTGCATCACTTCCTGGAGATGATACATGACCCAAGATTATGGAATGTTTACTATCGCCATGGTCACCACCTGGCGCAGAACCCCCTGCTAGATCCCATGACCCTCAGCGTGTGTGCATACCGGGCATGCTCAGAAGGACATTCTGCCCACAACTTCCTATTCCCACTACCAAACATACATTTCCTGTTTTAAAGGTCATGCCAGATTCCCAAACGTTGACCTCCCAAGTCCCTATATTCCTCTTTAAAGGTTTGACCCCCACATTGAATAAAGGGCTGGCTTACATGTCTGAATTCAATCTGCTCTTAAATCAGTGGTTCCTGAGGATTGTTGGGCTGTGGTCCATCTAAAGCCCCAGTGTGTTCTCCTGTTCACTATGTGGGAAACGTGGGGATTCTTGGGAAAACACTGCTTTAACGTATCGCATACACACCCATTACCTCCCTAACCCCTAATGAGCTACCACAACATGTTTTTTAACCTTAACATAGCATGTAGTGAAGCACACGCTTAAAGCTGGCAGGAGTGTTGATGATTGACAGTGAGGAAAAAACAAAATTCTAGGGAAAATACTCAGTGGTTTGCCATTGCAATGATCTTCATTTGCGACAGAGGCTAAAACTGTTAGATTACAGAGCTCCCAATGTCTAAGAAACCTCAACATTTTAAAAGCATTTCAAAAGACTAAATCCATATAGGCCAACATACTTGGGGGATACCTCATAAAATATTTGATTTGCATAGGCTGTACTAGCTATTTGAACTATATATGCATTCATAAACTGTTAATAACCTGTTCAATAAATGCATGCAGGAAAGTAGCCTACTCTCTTGTGAAGGACAGATACTGCCACTGAGTGGATATAAGATGTAACCACAGGCTCACTTTTTACCAAGTAAGCCTGGATTTGACAAATCAATTCCCTGGACCGAATCCTAACCTGGAACTGAAATGTGTAAGTCAAATGTTTGGATAAATCTCCAAGTGACATCAAGTCATGATTAATGCAAGTCAGAATTGTGTGGTGGACAGATCTAAAGTGAGGATTGGTCTCTGTGTTTATAAGAATGCCTAGATCAGTGTTTCCCAACTCCGGTCCTCCAGTACCCCCAACAGCACACATTTTTGTTGTAGACCCGGACAAAAACACCTGATTCAACTTGTCAAGGGCTTGATGATTAGTTGACAAGTAGAATCGGGTGTGCTTGTCTGGGGCCACAAGTAAAATCTGTACTGTTGGGGGTACTGGAGGACTGGAGTTGGGAAACGCTGATCTAGATAGTCATAACCATATAAGATCATACAATTCAAAACATAATGCTATGGTCATAAGACTATGGTCATAAGACACAATGACTGAGAAACTGAACGCTCAAACAACCTTATGTTTTACTGTAACTGATTTGTATTGCTTTAATGTTTTTTTTTTCTCCTCAGGAACAGGTAAGCCATGACAGTATAATGCAAATGAAAAAAAAAACACAAGACCCTTCTGTACATCCTTAGTATCACATTCACACATTCATTAAGTCCCGTCTGTACACTGATCTCCTCCACACTCCTCCACACAAAAATACATTCCTTTTCCATTGGTTAACACTGACTGACAACCGCGGTCATGTAGCTTGAAATGTTGAGGACTTACAAAAAAACAACATACCGGCGAATAAAGAATAAATAAGGAGAATAAATAAATCATGTTACTTTGAGAGGGCCACGGAGGGCCACAGAGGGCCATGGAGGGCCACAGAGGGCCACAGAGAGCCACAGAGGGCCACAGAGGGCCATGGAGGGCCACAGTTTGGACATTGAGGCGACTATAGCTAGACGTAGTAGCTCAAATAAAAGAGCTTTGAAGAATTGTAGACAACATTTTGCCTTCAACACTGATATTCACATGAAATTATATTGGGTAATTTTTTGCATTTTTGCATCTGTTTTATGGTTGTGGTATTCCATTGATAAGTGCTTTGTATTTCTAACTGGGGTAACAATAGTCTTAACTCCATTCAGTTGCAATGGAGAGGAAGAGAGAGAGAAATAGGCTAGTTCATATATAACGGTGGTGTTAGTGTTATGTGGGTCTGCATATTTACTGGCAACAGAAGGAACATTTATGAATTCATTCGGCTTAGCGACACAATTTCCTTGGAAAAAAGCAAAACATGTAGACACCATAGAAGTTGTGTTAGAATCTTTGGCAAATCATAATGTCATTATGATGGGGTACACATTGTTGTTTACATATTGCATTTAAGGTCGGCTTATAAATTCAATGTCCTCATGCTTCCCTTATAAAAACGTTTTTTTTTTTTTTTAAGAACATTATATATTTTCATAATATGGTAAATCCATATTCAAGTGCTGACCCTAAAACTGCCAACAACATTTGCCATGTAACTCATATTATAAGTCAAACCTTTTTCACTGTATTATGGCAACGTTTAAGACAAACTTTAACATTCTGTTCTGGTATACCACCCGGACGGTTTTGTCCATGCATTTTTCCTGTAAAAATCATATGCTTTCATCCTATACATGCTTTACCTCAATCTCTGAGAACGCAAAACAAGAAACATGACGAGCTAGAACAAACATACATGTACTGAGTAATGTACACCATATATATCCCAAAAGCCTTTCAAAATCTCCCGACTTTGAAATCATTAGCCAAAATAAGTATTTTTTTCTCAATCCATTAGGTAATCTTCTTTATGTAGACTGTACAATCTATGTATATATGAGTTATCATGGAGGAACAAAGCAACAAAAATAAATATATTTTTTTAGCTATGTAACTTTTCAAAGTAGTATATCTATATACATTTTATATCAATATCATTTTTCCGTAGCTTATGGAAGATGGGTGAGTGGTGTGTGTTTGAAAAGCAGGCATTTACACACAGTGTGACAACCTCTCCGTTTGTCTAAAGGTATGTAGATGCGATCTGGTGAGAGGATAAATTCCCTTTTGGTTAAAAAAAGAAAGACGACCTTGCTTGATACAGTGAAACCCTGCTTCAAGATGGAAGAAACAAGAAAATAAACAGTAAAAATATTGCATCTCACCATCGAGTAACTACTTCGACAAAAGGTTGTCTACATGTTCTCTTTTCTTTCTAGGACTCTTGGGTAGAGTACAAATAATGGTTTATAATATCATGCAGTCTCTAACAAGTCAAACAACCTCAGTTTTCTTGTCCTAGGGTTAAAGTCTTCATAGCACACAGCGTAGAATGGGCATTTTGGTGATGTTGAAGGTAGCTTAGAGGGAGGGGGTGCAATTGGACTAAAACATGCAGGACAGCGCCTACCGCCCAGGGCTCGGACCAGTCCCTGGCGTTTGTTTCCAGTGTGTTTAGTAGCAGTGTCTGTGAGCAGCCAGCAGGTGAGGATCAGTCTGAGTCAAGCAGGATTTGAGTTCAAACATGGATAATCAGCGCCATCGTGTGGACAGGAGGTGTGACAGCAGTAGATTCACCAGTTACCTTTCCACAGGCTAGAGTAATCCATTTCCCACATCTGAAATCAATCAGTGCGCTCCAGGATCGACTGGTCAAGTCTGGACCTAACATTAGCAATGTGTTTTATGAGAAGCTTGGTCTGCTCTGTGAAGTTGAGAACAGTTTATTTTTCTCGCTGTTGAGCCCTTTACAACATACAACAGGCCTGGAAAATGTCCACTCGAGGGTTCACAAATGACTTTAGTGGAACGTATAAGGACCAAGCTTAAAGATCGAGCTAGCATGCAAAATGTCTTCTTAAATATTATTTAGTAAGAAGCCATTGAGGCCAACTATTTTTCTGAAGACAGAAGAAAGTTGATGAAGAAAGCATTCTTTCTGTTTTTGTCTGGTTCGTTTCAACAGTCCCATCGTAAAATAAAAATAGAGAAGAAGACATACAACACCTTAAACTGACCAACTAATAATGACATACTTGTTCTGAGTGCTACCTTTGGTAAATCAATCCAAAAACCTGATGAATGTCAGTGTCCTTTTCTCCAACTGATACTCCTCTAGTCTTGTGTTAGTTTAGCACACAGCTCCTCCACTTGGACTAACTGTTGAAGAAACCATCTTCCTCCACCAGCTCGATCCACATTATCACTGTCACCACTCCAGCCACAACTTCCTCTGACGCCATCTTGGATTACTTCCAAGTCCTTCAAACATAACATCTCATAGAATAAAACAAAGAGAACACATCTCAACAAAAAGAACGGAAGAAAAGTTACGAAAATTATGAAGAAAAAAAATAGAAGAAAAAAATCAAAATGGCTGCCGGGGGTCGTTGGTTTCATCGCTTCATGATTTTGGAGACGAAGTTGACGATGGCTGAAGCAGGCTGGTTGGGGTCCAACTCGGCAAACAGGTGGCTGACGTTGTCCGTTGTGCTTCCTTGTTTACGTGCCACGAAACCAAACAGTCTGAAGTTTAAAGAGAAATAAAAAGCCTGTTTAGAGTATAAAGGAGATGGTTCATGATTTGATGTAGTTATAGGCCAATGTGGACCATGGGACTTTTTTGTCCCATCTCTTTAATGACCTAATCTATGTGTAATAGAGTGATTTGAGTTGTGAGACTTACTTTGCCGTTCCAACTCCTTCGTTGCTCCACCTGTGAAGATGAGATGTGACAAATTCATTTTGGAGGAACAATCAAAAAATCTACCCTACGTAGGCTACATTTGAACTATTTTCACTACTTTAGAACAGTAGAAAGATCTGGTCTCACACACTTACTTCCTGTCCTGGGGGTCGATGTCACAGTAGGTGACAGTGTTGATTGGGTAGTGCCTTCGGAAGAAGACCCTAGGGCAGGAAAAAACTCAGAGTTAGTGTTGGAAATCTCAGAGTTTGTCACCAAGCTAGCTCAATTCAAGTAAAACACTTTGACATACTAGTGTAGCAGTCAGAATCAATGAGTGAATAACAACACATTTCCATGGCTCTGACTGTGGGTGTAGGGTGCTCCTGTTTCCATGGTTACAACTCACTTCCTCTGGCTATCAGTGAGGGTGATGCCCTGCGACGACACTTTGAAGTGGACGGTTGTTGCTGCGGGCAACGGGTTGACGGCCAACGTTTCGCTGATCGCCTTGGCGACGGCCTGAGGACCAGTCAGAGACTCCATGTCCACAGAGTTGATGTAAAGAACGTTGCATGCTGGGAGAGAACAAAAAAACAAGAAGCAGTGAAGGAGTTCAACTATCAACAATTAGTGCAATCATTTGAACATGTTGTTGATAAGTGTTGAAAAACAGATCGAGGCAACAGCTGGCTGTATATTAGTGACTCCATATCTGCCTTTCTTCTTTTATCAGTTAGAATGCTCACTCCGTGCATTTGTTGGTACATAGCGCCATGCTATGCTATCTCTACCAACGAGAAAAGAACACACGTCTAATCCAGAAGACAATGTTTCAAACCTCACAACAGCTGCCATGCATAAGACCTAAAGAAGAGCGCTATATAAATACACTTCACTCGTTTGAAAAACTCCAACCATGACAAGCAAAGATGTGACTAAGGCAGGCATGGCATGGTAGTGAGAGGGAAGCTTCTGTGGTGACCAGGCAGAGCTGAAATATCAGTCTGGGGAGTGTGGGGACAAGAGGGTTAATAATGCCAAAAACACAGTCCAGTATTTACCATGGGCCTCCTCTGGGACTTGTTGCTGTGCTACTGCAACATAACACAGTATCCAAGCATGAGAGGAGAAACAAAACCACTGTACTACCTGAAAACTATGTATTTGTGAAACTGCATAGTAATTACACTAGTAACTACAGTAGTAAAAGTACAACAGAATTTGGCCAGTTATTATTCGATTGTTGTTGTGTATGTATCTGTTGTTGTAATAGAAGGCTTGGAATGGAGATGGATAAATGATCAAATCAAAGAGAATGGGCTGAATAATGCAGGGTGCAGTTTGTCCCTACCTGCTCCTTGTTTCACCAGCTCGGCCACTGTGTCAGTGGGAGTGTCCAGCTCCAGGGCCTCTTCATTGGGATCTTTGCTGGGGATCATCAGCTTGCAGGGCAGGGCCAGAGGAGTCATTGAGTGTTGGTACACCAGGGCAGACAGGCATCCTGCACACATACACACACATACCCATGATTAGCAAGTGTACGTACTTGCTGGAGGCCTAATGAACAAATTCTCTGTTGAATGTGCATGTTTGGAACTCGCCAAAGTAGGGTTCGTTGGGACAGCCCTTCAGACGCACGCCTTTGGAGCTCGTCTCAATCAGGAAGTGCCTCACTAGCTCGCTCGTGATGTCACCAACTGACAAAAGGCAAAACAGTAAACACATCCTTTAATCAAAGGTCTCTGATCGAAGGTCAGTTTTTGCGTTTTCACACCTAATGATTAAGGTTGGGATTCAGGTTAGGGTGATCTGATCCTAGACCTGCGACTAAGATTAAAGATCTACTGTACCTTTCTTGTTGGCGGTGGGAGGTGGGCAGGCCACCTTCATGGCCAGGCCGTAGGCCCCTCTGAAGGAGTGACTGTCCCTGATAACGAAGGCCCCAGGCTCCCTGTCTCTCAGCAGACTGATGGCCTGCTCTCTGGAGATGTCTGGCTTGTACCAGAACTTAGACGTGTCCTGGACAAACTTCACGTTCAGCCTGATGTCTGGACTCTGGTCTGTAGAAGTAGTGACAATGGTCAAAGCAGTGAAATAGTGATGATTCAGAGACTTTCATCCATCAAAACCAGCACTGATTGACTTAATATGTATAGTATCTGCTGTGCATGGTTGACTATGAACTCTCACTTGGCTAGATCTGAATGGATTGAATAGGTATAAAGAACATGGCCGTGACTAGGGCTAGATGCTACAGGTGTTCATTTAGGATTGGACCTCCTCTCTCACCGTAGATGGAGAATTTGGAGAGGTCCGGTAGGGTGTGAGAGGTGGACACACTGGGCGTGCTGCATCCACTGGGTAAGGTGGGTGTGGTGGTCTTCCCATCCAGAGTCCCATACGACAGCCCCCCATTGGACCTCTCTCCACTGGGCAGCCGCCTCTTCTCTGGAAGCATCGGCTGGGGCGACACTGGGAAGGAGGGCATGGGTGGTGTCCCCTGTCTGTCATCGGGCGTAATGTGGCCACTGGCCATCGGGTGGCGCCCCATCAAAGGGCTAGGAGGGACGGCGGAGGTTCTGGAGCCTCTTGCGGGGATCACAGGGCTGCCGGGGACTTGCACCCTGTTCCCATTGGGCGGTGTGGGGTGACGAGCCAGACCCGGGCTGGCCTGGTTGGCCAGGTGGCGCTGGAGGGCAGGGCTTGGCGGGGTGTTGGTGGCCACCGTGCGGTGGAGGGTGTTGGGGCTTCCCGGGACGGTGTGGAGGGGACCCACGACGCTGACCTGGGAGCCCTCAGGGGAGTGGGGGCCGTGGGACGGGACGGGAGTGTGCCGGACACTCTCGGAGGGGTGGGAGTGGAAGCCGGAGTCAGCCTGGGGACGAATGGAGGAAGCCATCCTCATGCTGCAGAGAGAGAGAAACACTGAGTTGAGCTGAGGACTATCTTTATTCCTTTTATTTGAAGAGTTTTCCCTGGGTTATCCAAACTCTGTGCCCCAGGCAGACAGTGGGGTGGGGGTACAGTACAGTACAGTACTCACCCGTCTGGGCTGTGGATGGGACTACTGGAAGATATAGGATCATTAAAGGGGTGTCCACCATAACCACGGCCGTCTGTAGAGAAAAAACACACACACAGATGTTATTATTACCCTGTTATTGGCTAAACAGGGAGTCAAAGGGATGCAGTTATGAGGGAGACCGACAGAAAAGACAGAACAGGAGAGACAGAAATAAAACCTGGCGAGGTCATTCCCAAAATGGTATAAAAAGAAAAGAAACATGAATAGACAACAGAAACATCCTGAGGGAGACTCAAAGTGTTAATTAATACAGATGCAAAGTGGTGGAGGCGTTATACAGGCCCACTCAACAGGCTAACAACCAAATATAGATTTCATACATAACCTAACCTTACCTCACACCTTAACGAATTCCTTATTTTAACCATAACTTTTTCATCACGTTTCAGCAACTTCCGGGCAAGCCCCAAAAAACATTGGCACGCATCGGGAACCCAATGAAATTCGAGAAGAGGCAGGACTTAACCACTGATAGCCAATCAAAACAGAATGTTTGCGGTTGTAGCCTGTATAGTGGGACTGTGTTATTCCTCTAGAGGTGAACAACAGAAGGTAGAGCAAAACTGAGAAGCCACAACAAGATCCTCCGGTCAAAACGAGGGGTTTTCAAACATGGCCGAACACAAAGGATTATGGGTACTCTGTGTGACGGGGGTAAGAGGTTGGTGCCACGTGTTGCCATAGAAACGCCCTTACCTTGCTCCTCATCGCTTACAGATTCAGAGTCTGACAGAACAGAAGGAATAAGTAGAAGAAGAAAAGAGTTGGTGATTGAGGGAGAGGTTAGAAAAAGAGAGGAGTAAACCATTGAAAGAGAAGCAAGAGACCAAGAGAAGGTTTGCAGGTGTTTAGAAGCAATTGGATGGACTAAGAAAACCTAGATGGGAAAAGTTTGTGTGTGTGTGTGTTTGTGTACTGACCTGATCCACCATGGAGCATGTCTGCTGGATGGTGGGGCTTCAGTCCTAGAGCAGAGAGAGGGGTTTTGGCCAAGCCTGGAGGAGAACGGGCTAGAGAGAGAAAGAGAGCCAGAGAGGAGGAGACAGTGAGAGAGAGAGAGAGAGAGAGAGAGAGAGAGAGAGAGAGAGAGAGAGAGAGAGAGAGAGAGCGAGAGAGAAACAGAGAGAGAGAAACAGAAAGAGAGAAAGAGAGAGAGAGAAAGAGAGAAAGAGAGAGAGAGCGAGAGAGCGAGAGAGCGAGAAACCGAGAAACAGAGAGAAAGAGAGAGAGAGAGAGAGAGAGAGAGAGAGAGAAACAGAGAGAGAGAGAAACAGAGAGAGAGAGAAACAGAGAGAGAGAGAGAGAGAAAGAGAGAAAGAGAGAGAGAGCGAGCAAGAGAGCGAGAGAGAGCGACAGAGAGAGAGAGAAACAGTGAGAGAGAGAGGGAGAGTGAGAGAGAGAGGGAGAGAGAGAGAGAGAGAGAGCGAGAGAGAGAGAGCGAGCGAGAGAGAGAAACAGAGAG
>NC_059200.1:82500-87500 GCF_020615455.1 Coregonus clupeaformis | reverse complement strand
TGTAAGGGAGGACCGAAGGGGTCGTCTGGCAGACTGTACTGGTGCCATGCGTTCAACCCCCTCTGGACCGCCTCCCTGCTACTGGTGCTCCTCTCAGGGGCCCTGGGCAGCTTGGGGTGTCCCGGCTCTGGGGTCCCGAAGGACTGGGAGCGCTGCATACTCCCGTTCTGGTAACTGTTAGGAGAGTACTCCTCCTCCTGGGGCGAACTGGAGTCCATGATCCGCTCCTGCGCCGACGTAGAAGTCTGTATTCGGTGCACCGGCATCTCCCGTAGCTTCTCTAGGTACGGCCCGTCGATCTGCCTGTTAACGGGTATCTCTGATTGGTAGTACAGCTCTGCGGGCGTGGCCTGGCCCTCCAATGACGAGAGTGTTCCCAGACTGTCCACGCTGTTACCCTCCTGACTGATGGGCAGCTCGTCGTCCAAGATGTCCGTCTCGCGCTCTTCGGCGGAGGGGGCTGCAATGAGCCGGGTATGCCCGTTGACGTGCACCTGGGCTGGGACGAGATGGCGTACTCCCCCTCCGGGGCTGGTGGAGGTAGCCAGGTAAGCCTGGCGGTGGAGCATGGGGGCCTCAAGGCCAATCAGAAGCTGGTCCAACTCTCTCTTCTCCTGGGGACTGAGAGGGGGATGACTGGGTGTGTTGTGGTTCTGGTTGGCGTTCACCGCTCCATGAAGCAACAGACTGTGGTCATCGGTGCGGTCGGTTTTGACAGATGCTGTCGAGTTCCCAGAGTCGCTGCTGACCGACAGGGCGTGGTCGACCGCGGGCAGGGAGGCGTGGCCCACTACCGGGAGGGTGCGGTCAGAGCTTGGGAGGGTGTGGTCAGGGTGTTGGGGGGTGTGGTCTGCGTTGGTTAGGGGGTGGTCGAGGACGGGAAGGCTGTTGATTGTGACCACACCCTCGAGAGACTCTTTCTTGTGGACTCGGGCATACAGGCTGCCGTCGAGGGGGCCTTGGGTGTGAACAACGTCTGAAAGAGAGGAGAAGAATACATGTTATAAATATATATACAAAAAAATTTGAAAAACTAACACATTTCTGATTTTGGAAAACTCCTCACAAATGACCCCACCACCAACACCACACTCACTTTCACACCCCAGGGACTTGTGCCTGACTCCTAACTGTTTCCTGAGACTGGACCAAGACAGTGAGTCACCCATGGAAAAGAGAAATCAGTCCATCCTCCAAGGAGGCACAACTTAATGGTAATTTAAGTCAACACAACCTATTTTTTTATAATACAGTAGTGTTGAGTGCCTTGCAAAAGTATTAGTTTTTCCTATTTTGTTGCATTACAACCAGTAATTTAAATTGATTTTGATTTTGATTTCATGTAATGGACATACACAAAATAGTCCAAATTGGTGAAGTGAAATGAAAAAAATAACTTGTTTCAAAAAATTCTAAAATATAAATAACGGAAAAGTGGTGCGTGCATATGTATTCACCCCCTTTGCTATGAAGCCCCTAAATAAGATCTGGTGCAACCAATTACCTTCAGAAGTCACATAATTAGTTAAATAAAGTCCACCTGTGTGCAATCTAAGTGTCACATGATCTGTCACATGATCTCAGTAAATATACACCTGTTCTGAAAGGCCCCAGAGTCTGCAACACCACTAAGCAAGGGGCACCACCAAGTAAGCGGCACCATGAACACCAAGGAGCTCTCCAAACAGGTCAGGGACAAAGTTGTGGAGAAGTACAGATCAGGGTTGGGCTATAAAAAAATATCTGGAACTTTGAACATCCCACGGAGCACCATTAAATCCATTATTTAAAAAAATGGAAAGAATATGGCACCACAACAAACCTGCCAAGAGAGGACCGCCCACCAAAACTCACGAACCAAGCAAGGAGGGCATTAATCAGAGAGGCAACAAAGAGACCAAAGATAACCCTGAAGGAGCTGCAAAGCTCCACAGCGGAGATTGGAGTATCTGTCCATAGGACCACTTTAAGCCGTACACTCCACAGAGCTGTGCTTTATGGAAGAGTTCACCAGAAAAAAGCCATTGCTTAAAGACAAAATAAGCAAACACGTTTGGTGTTCGCCAAAAGCCATGTGGGAGACTCCCCAAACATATGGAAGAAGGTACTCTGGTCAGATGAGACTAAAACTGCGCTTTTTGGCCATCAAAGAAAACACTACGTCTGGCGCAAACCCAACACCTCTCATCACCCCGAGAACACCATCCCCAAAGTGAAGCATGGTGGTGGCAGCATCATGCTTTGGGGATGTTTTTCATCAGCAGGGACTGGGAAACTGGTCAGAATTGAAGGAATGATGGATGGCGCTAAATACAGGGAAATTCTTGAGGGAAACCTGTTTCAGTCTTCCAGAGATTTGAGACTGGGACGGAGGTTCACCTTCCAGCAGGACAATGACCCTAAGCATACAGTGGGGAAAAAAAGTATTTAGTCAGCCACCAATTGTGCAAGTTCTCCCACTTAAAAAGATGAGAGAGGCCTGTAATTTTCATCATAGGTACACGTCAACTATGACAGACAAATTGAGAATTTTTTTTCTCCAGAAAATCACATTGTAGGATTTTTTATGAATTTATTTGCAAATTATGGTGGAAAATAAGTATTTGGTCACCTACAAACAAGCAAGATTTCTGGCTCTCACAGACCTGTAACTTCTTCTTTAAGAGGCTCCTCTGTCCTCCACTCGTTACCTGTATTAATGGCACCTGTTTGAACTTGTTATCAGTATAAAAGACACCTGTCCACAACCTCAAACAGTCACACTCCAAACTCCACTATGGCCAAGACCAAAGAGCTGTCAAAGGACACCAGAAACAAAATTGTAGACCTGCACCAGGCTGGGAAGACTGAATGTGCAATAGGTAAGCAGCTTGGTTTGAAGAAATCAACTGTGGGAGCAATTATTAGGAAATGGAAGACATACAAGACCACTGATAATCTCCCTCGATCTGGGGCTCCACGCAAGATCTCACCCCGTGGGGTCAAAATGATCACAAGAACGGTGAGCAAAAATCCCAGAACCACACGGGGGGACCTAGTGAATGACCTGCAGAGACCTGGGACCAAAGTAACAAAGCCTACCATCAGTAACACACTACGCCGCCAGGGACTCAAATCCTGCAGTGCCAGACGTGTCCCCCTGCTTAAGCCAGTAAATGTCCAGGCCCGTCTGAAGTTTGCTAGAGTGCATTTGGATGATCCAGAAGAGGATTGGGAGAATGTCATATGGTCAGATGAAACCAAAATAGAACCTTTTGGTAAAAACTCAACTCGTCGTGTTTGGAGGACAAAGAATTCTGAGTTGCATCCAAAGAACACCATACCTACTGTGAAGCATGGGGGTGGAAACGTCATGCTTTGGGGCTGTTTTTCTGCAAAGGGACCAAGACGACTGATCCGTGTAAAGGAAAGAATGAATGGGGCCATGTATCGTGAGATTTTGAGTGAAAACCTCCTTCCATCAGCAAGGGCATTGAAGATTAAACGTGGCTGGGTCTTTCAGCATGACAATGATCCCAAACACACTGCCCGGGCAACGAAGGAGTGGCTTCGTAAGAAGCATTTCAAGGTCCTGGAGTGGCCTAGCCAGTCTCCAGATCTCAACCCCATAGAAAATCTTTGGAGAGAGTTGAAAGTCCGTGTTGCCCAGCGACAGCCCCAAAACATCATTGCTCTAGAGGAGATCTGCATGGAGGAATGGGCCAAAATACCAGCAACAGTGTGTGAAAACCTTGTGAAGACTTACAGAAAATGTTTGACCTGTGTCATTGCCAACAAAGGGTATATAACAAAGTATTGAGAAACTTTTGTTATTGACCAAATACTTATTTTCCACCATAATTTGCAAATACATTTATAAAAAATCCTACAATGTGATTTATTTGGATTTTTTTCCCAAATTTTGTCTGTCATAGTTGACGTGTACCTATGATGAAAATTACAGGCCTCTCTCATCTTTTTAAGTGGGAGAACTTGCACAATTGGTGGCTGACTAAATACTTTTTTCCCCCACTGTACTGCTAAAGCAGTGGTTTAAGGGGAAATATTTAAATGTCTTGGAATGGCCTAGTCAAAGCCCAGACCTCAATCCAATTGAGAATCTGTGGTATGACTTAAAGATTGCTGTACACCAGCGGAACCCATCCAACTTGAAGGAGCTGGATACGTTTTTTCTTGAAGAATGGGCAAAAATCCCAGTGGCTAGATGTGCCAAGCTTATAGAGACATACCCCAAGAGACTTGCAGCTGTAATTGCTGCAAAAGGTGGCTCTACAAAGTATTGACTTTGGGGGGGTTATGCACGCTCAAGTTTTCAGTTTTTTGTCTTATTTCTTGTTTGTTTCACAAGAAAAAATATTTTGCATCTTCAAAGTGGTCGGCATGTTGTGTAAATCAAATGATACAACCCCCCCAAAAACCAATTTTAATTCCAGTTTCTAAGGCAACAAAATAGGAAAAATGCCTAGGGGGTGAATACTTTCGCAAGCCACTGTATGTATATACATAAACATCCAGGCCTTTCAGGCCACCATGACAGTCCTGGCTCTGGCTCTGTCTCTGGTCTAGTATAGGGACATTAGGGGTCCAAGCCTCCCAGCCCAGGACCTGTCATGATGCGTTAGGCAGCACAACCCTATGTGGCCTGACGCGGACCACCGCATCACCGTCTGTGGAACAGCTGTCCGTTCTGTGGTTCCTTGACACAATGACGGAACACAGACATTCCCAGGGCAGGAACATCTCCCAGACACAGTGCACTAACTTGCCATGGCAACGACAGAATTACCACATCAGAATTCCCAGATTCCTCAATATCGGAATCTTTGTGAGAGCACCAGAATTCCCATGTAATAGATTCACTGTATATAATTTAACATGTCCTATGTCTATATATATAAACGCAGCACATTTAATTCGCTGAGGTGATTTTGTCACTGAGTAACTGTTTTTATGCATCGATGTCGTAACAGTATACTGTGTATAATCATCAGATGTTCTCC
>NC_059200.1:52500-80000 GCF_020615455.1 Coregonus clupeaformis | reverse complement strand
ACAACTAGTAAGGATGAATAAACTCCCTGTTGGGAGTCTTCCTTCTCTCACAATGACATATTTCGTTTTTCCTCCCCTCTTCACCAAGAAGAGAGGAGCCACAGGGTTCCACACATTATCCTCACTCAGAAAGGAAGTGTTTCAAAGTGCAAATGGAATGACTGGAACTCTGCAGAGGAGCGTTACGGGGGCACGACCTTCACATTTACCTCACCCATGGGGCGTGCGTAAGGACAGGCATCCAGAAAAACACACACACACACACACAAACACGAGTGATACAAACCTCGATCCCTGGCACACACACAATGCCCATGGTCTCAAAGACACTCTTTATACATAGCAGCTTTTGTGTGTTATTCACACACACACACACACACATTCCTATGTGTCTAAGTTGAGCTGCTAAATGACAAAAAAATTAATAAAGTATAGATTCACTGGCCTTAAAAAACAAGGGGACCATTTTTAGTATAGTAAGTCATTACTAATCCACGATAAAGCTTCTTAGTATGGTGGCAGCCAGGCGATAGCTGTGGTTTTGAAACAAAGACCAAGCCATATATCTCTTCCAACATGAATCTGACCGGCAGGAAAAGCTAGCTAGGGTAGTCAGCTAACGTGGATGCCATTCCCCTAAGACTACACTGAGATGAGGTACACAGTTTGTCCATTAGCTGAATTTAGGCCTGCAGTTACTATCAGTGACGAGACAGACATTTCTTCTGAGTGGGTCACAAATAGGACAGAGGTGACAGGACAGAGTTGACAGGCTCATATATAGACACAGTTTGGGGCTAACCTGAGAGCTGGACATCATTAGCCTTCCATTCATGTATCATCAAGGGTTACAGTTCTAGTCCTCATCATTCAACTGACTTAGCCAATGGTTCCTCAGAGGACTTGTGGAGTGTGAAGCCCATAAGACACAGGCATGCATGTGCACACATACATACAGTGCCTTCAGAAAGTATTCAGACCCTTTGACTTTTTCCACATTTTGTTATGTTAAATCCTTATTCTAAAATGTATTAAATATTATTTATTTTTTTAAGACTTCTCACCTTCCAAACCAGCTTATCATGACAGAAATTCAGGTGTGTGGGCTTGCTCTACCTTAAATCATGAGAATAAATATTTGTGTATAGCCACCAAATATGTCCTTTTTTAATCTGTCAGTTATCACAAATATGTACAGTGCATTCGGAAAGTATTCAGACCCCTTGACTTTTTCCACATTTTGTTAAGTTACAGCCTTATTCTAAAATGGATTAAATTTGTCACGGTTTCGGCCGAGGCTGCCTCTCTTCCTTGCTCGGGCAGGCTTCGGCGTTCGTCGTCTCCGGAATACTAGCTGCCACCGTTGAATGTTTCTATGTTCGTTTGCTTTTGTCTGATTGTTGTACACCTGTTTCTCGTTTAGTGTAATTAGTGTCCTATAAGTTCTCGTTGTGTTTTGTCTAGTGTTGTGTGTTATTGTTTTCACTGTCGTGGTTGTTGCTAGACGTATTTTGCATTTTGCTCGGTTGAGCTGTTCCTCCATAGTTTGGAGTGTTTTTGTCGCACCTGTTTGTGCGCGCGTATTTGTTTCGCCTGCGTGCGGAGTTTCGCCTTCGGGCTATTTAGTGTTTGCACTGTGAGTATTCACTAAAGTCTTTGGAATATACTTCTGCGTCCTGCGCCTGATTCCACCACCACACCCACCTACTACATCCCTGACAAAATTGTTGTTTTACTCATCAATCGACACACAATGCCCCATAATGACAAAGCAAAAACTGGTTTTTAGAAATGGTGACAAATTTATTAAAAATATTAAATACAGAAATACCTTATTTATATAACTATTCAGACCCTTTGCTATGAAACTCGAAATTTAGCTCAGGTGCATCCTGTTTCCATTGATCATACCTAAGATGTTTCTACAACTTGATTGGAGTCCACCTGTGGTAAATTCAAGTGATTGGACATGATTTGGAAAGGCACACACCTGTCTATATAAGGTTCCACAGTTGACAGTGCATGTCAGAGCAAAAACCAATCCATGAGGTCGAATGAATTGTCCCTAGAGCTCCGAGACAGGATTATGTCAAGGCACAGATCTGGGGGAAGGTTACCAAAACATTTCTGCAGCATTGAAGGTCCCCAAGAACAGAGTGGCCTCCATCATTCTTAAATGGAAGAAGTTTGGAACCACCAAGAATCTTCCTAGAGCTGGCCGCCCGGCCAAACTGAGCAATCGGGGGAGAAGGGCCTTGGTCAGGGAGGTGACCAAGAACCCGATGGCCACTCTGACAGAGCTCTATAGATCCTCTGTGGAGATGGGAGAACCTTCCAGAAGGACAACCATCGCTGCAGCCCGTCACCAATCAGGCCTTTATGGTGAAGTGGCCAGACGGAAACCGCTCCTCAGTAAAAGGCACATGACATCCCACTTGGAGTTGCCAAAAGGCACCTTAAAGACTCTCAGACCATGAGAAACAAGATTCTCTGGTCTGATGAAACCAAGATCGAACTCTTTGGCCTGAATGTCAAGCGTCACGTCTGGAGGAAACCTGGCACCATCCCTACGATGAGGCATGGTGGTGGCAGCATCATGCTGTGGGGATGTTTTTTAGCGGCAGGGACTGGGAGACTAGTCAGGATCGAGGCAAAGATGAACGGAGCAAAGTACTGAGAGATCCTTGATGAAAACCTGCTCCAGAGCGCTCAGGACCTCAGACTGGGGCAAAGGTTCACCTTCCAACAGGACAATGACCCTAAGCACACCGCCAAGACAACGCAGGAGTGGCTTTGGGACAAGTCTCTGAATATCCTTGAGTGGCCCAGCCAGAGCCCGGACTTGAACCCGATCGAACATCTCTGGAGAGACCTGAAAATAGCTGTGCAGCAACGCTCCCCATCCAACCTGACAGAGGTTGAGGGGATCTGCAGAGAGGAATGGGAGAAACTTCCCAAATACAGGTGTGCCAAGCTTGTAGCGTCATACCCAAGAAGACTCAAGGCTGTAATGGTGCTCTTTCATGCCGTCCCTGGGAGGGGTGCGTCACTTGAGTGGGTTGAGTTACTGACGTGATCTTCCTGTCTGGGTTGGCGCCCCCCCTTGGTTTGTGCTGTGGTGGAGACCTCTGTGGGCTATACTCGGCCTTGTCTCAGGATTGTAAGTTGGTGGTTGAGGATATCCCTCTAGTGGTGCGGGGGCTGTGCTTTGGCAGAGTGGGTGGGGTTATATCCTTCCTGTTTGGCCCTGTCCGGGGTTTCTTCGGATGGGGCCACAGTGTCTCCGGACCGCTCCTGTCTCAGCCTCCAGTATTTATGCTGCAGTAGTTTATGTGTCGGGGGGCTGGGGTTAGTTGGTTATACCTGGAGTACTTCTCCTGTCTTATCCAGTGTCCTGTGTGAATTTAAGTATGCTCTCTCTAATTCTCTCGTTCTCTCTTTCTCTCTGAGAACCTGAGCCCTAGGACCATACGTCAGGACTACCGGGCATGATGACACCTTGCTGTCCCCAGTCCGCCTGGCCTTGCTGCTATTCCAGTTTCAACTGTTCTGCCTGCGGTTACGAAACCCCTACCTGTCCCAGACCTGCTGTTTTCAACTCTTAATGATCGGCTATGAAAAGCCAACTGAGAGACCTGAGCACCTAGGACCATACGTCGGGACTACCGGCCGTGGTGACTCCTTGCTGTCCCCAGTCCGCCTGGCCTTGCTGCTATTCCAGTTTCAACTGTTCTGCCTGCGGTTATGGAACCCCTACCTGTCCCAGACCTGCTGTTTTCAACTCTTAATGATCGGCTATGAAAAGCCAACTGAGATTTATTCCTGATTATTATTTGACCATGCTTGTCACTTATGAACATTTTTGAACATCTTGGCATGGTTCTGTTATAATCTTCACCCGGCACAGCCAGAAGAGGACTGGCCACCCCTCATAGCCTGGTTCCTCTCTAGGTTTCTTCCTAGGTTTTCGCCTTTCTAGGGAGTTTTTCCTAGCCACCGTGCTTCTACACCTGCATTACTAGCTGTTTGGGGTTTTAGGCTGGGTTTCTGTACAGCACTTCGAGATATTAGCTGATGTAAGAAGGGCTATATAAAATAAAATTGATTGATTGTAATCGCTGCCAAAGGTGCTTCAAAAAAGTACTGAGTTGAAGGGTCTGAATACTATAATAATGTTTTCTTTTTTAAATAAATTTACAAAAATTTATAAAAACCTGTTTTTGCTTTGTCATTATGGATTGATGAGGGGAAAAAACAATTTAATCAATTTTAGAATAAGGCTGTAACGTAACAAAATGTGGAAAAAGTCAAGTGGTCTGAATCCCCCACACACACTCTCTCCCCCACACACACTCTCTCCCACACACACACTCTCTCCCCCACACACACTCTCTCCCCCTCACACACTCTCTCCCCCCACACACACTCTCTCCCCCCACACACACTCCCCCCTCACACACTCTCTCCCCCTCACACACTCTCTCCCCCACACACACTCTCTCCCCCACACACACTCTCTCCCCCCTCACACACTCTCTCCCCCCTCACACACTCTCTCCCCCCACACACACTCTCTCCCCCCACACACACTCTCTCCCCCTCACACACTCTCACCCCCTCACACACTCTCTCCCCCTCACACACTCTCTCCCCCTCACACACTTTCTCACCCTCACACACTCTCTCCCCCTCACACACTCTCACCCCCTCACACACTCTCTCCCCCTCACACACTCTCACCCCCTCACACACTCTCTCCCCCTCACACACTCTCTCCCCCTCACACACTCTCTCACCCTCACACACTCTCTCCCCCTCACACACTCTCTCCCCCACACACAAACAGCACCTGCCTTTTCCTCTTTTTCTCCTATGGTGACGTGTTTCGCTGTGAAAGCGTGTGTAAGCACGATGCCAGAGTGTGTCTCATTCACACATGACCAGTTGGGAAGCCATTAACGTACCATTAAAACAGCCCGGCTCATAACACCTGTGGCCCAATGGTTTATTAGAAATAGACAATGCTTCACAGCTACTGTTATTACCGCATCAAATGTGCCGCTCGCATCAGCTACTTCATGGAACAATCGCTTTATTGTTGACATAGATTTAACTTCAAACACATGTAATAATGATCCCAGAATAATTGTTAAGTATAGAATGTTGTCCTATTATATTCAGGCAGTTAAGTGCCAGCCTAGCAAAAATGCACCTGTCGTAGTTTATTCATTTATGCACAACTAATCTCCCGTGGGCAGTTTCTAGGTGTAGACCGAAATTATACAAGATTTTACTTCTGGGTTAACTGAGATTAATGCACAACCAATGTCCCCAAATGACCTGCATCAGAATCTGGTCACTCAGGTCTATATGTTAATACCCAGGAAACTCAGACACAAACTAGCTTTATATAGCTAAGCTAACTGGTACAACCTCCAAGGTCCCTGGCACACATAGTCCAGGACCAATAAACAAACAAATCAATTAGTAACTGCTAGACAAGCTAGCATCGCAGCTAGCCTAGCAGGCTAACCACAGGATGGCTAGGTTGGGTTTGGCAATGTCATTGGGTCACAGTGTCTGTGTCTCTGTCCCTCTGGGTTCGCTGTTGTCCTGATAAGAAGTGTGGGAAAATACTACAGACCACTCATAGACAAATCCCCTGTTGGGTGGCTACTAATTGTGCTAAGCTAGCTAGCAGCACCATGGCAGTCCCTCCCTGGTGTGACTGGATTAAGACAAGACCAACAGTGTTGTGGACCTGGTAAGGACTTAACCTAATATTCCCTCAGATTATCAAGTGGAACAAAGAACACTGGCTAAAAAGATATATAGATACGGACACTGAGAAAGACAGACACACAGGAGAGTGTGAGAACACTCACATGCATACATACACTCTTACACTCACCACCCAAACATGTTCCACATAAAAGTTCCTCTTCCTCTGAGTGTGTGAGAGGAATTTGGTGTAAAAGTCTTCCCTGGGGTGTGCTCTGGGTCTGACCTTATGGGACATACGTTACCCTCATAAATTCCCAACCCACAACCCCACAGCACACACACAAAAGCCCCTCTCTCCTCACACAGACTCACACACACACACACACAGCACTATTTAAGGGAAATAGTTGACCTGTGCCGGGGGTCTTTCGGGTCTTACGTGCTGAGGGGGGGAGGAAACGGGACAGCATTGGGTTAGCGGGGGCAAACAGGAACAAACCGGGGCCTGTAAAACCAGGAAGGAAGGCATGCTGCTAGAGATGGGGGCATGATGGGATGAAAACAGCAGTTCCCGGAGGCTAGTTAAATTCATAAACAAACAATACTAAAAATGCATAGTCAGTCACACATCTAAGAACAGCCACAGAGAGGGAGGGAGGGAGGGAGGGAGGGAAAGAAATAAACCCACACAGAGAGAGCTCTACAAAAAGAAAGAGGACAGAAATAGATGAAAAGTGAAAGAATAATGAGATAGATCTGCAGCCGGCCTAGAAGCACAGTATAAAACTAAGGGTCTGTCTGTAGTTGCCCCCTGCACACTGATCTAATGTCAGTTTTGCGTCTCTCTCATAAACAGTTCAGGTTAGTATTTGGTGACGGTAAGCTGATCCTGGATCTGTGCCTATGGGGCAATGTTGGGGGTTGGCCAGGTATGAATCACCCTGACCAGCAACAGCCCCTAGCCTTCACCACACAGACAACACGTCCCCGTTAGATGATGTCATGGCCTAACTCTGCCCGAGCCAGACAGCCTATAGGGCATCTCTCTACGGGACATGACACCCACCTCAGCAGGGACTGGCTTTGATATCGCTGTGCCAACCAGCAGTCTGCATTCCACAGCCATGTAGACGGGTCGACTCATGAAGATGGTTGACTGACATACACTAGGGCTAGTCGGTCTATCTGTGGGTCGGTCTGTGGGTCTTACTGTATGTATGTCTGTCTGTCTGTTTGTCTATCTGTCTGTCATACAGACGACTGTCTTACTGTCTGTCTGTCAGTCAGTCAGTTAGTCCAAGAGGTGTTCTGACAGCCATATCAGTATGTGTGGTAAAGATAACTGTCATGGAGATGTCTGTCAGTCTGTCGGTCGGTCGGTCGGTCGGTCGGTCGGTCTGTCTGTCTGTCTGTCTGTCTGTCTCTCTCTCTCTGTCGGTCTGTCTCTCTGTCGGTCTGTCTGTCTGTCTGTCTGTCTGTCTGTCTGTCTGTCTGTCTGTCTGTCTGTCTGTCTGTCTGTCTGTCTGTCTGTCTGTCTGTCTGTCTGTCTGTCTGTCTGTCAGTCCTTCTGTATTTGGTAGTAATATCATGGAAGTCATATCAGTAACTGTAATAAAGATGACATGTCATGATGTCTGCCTATCTCTCTGTCTGGGAGTTGACGACTGTCTGCAAGGATCCCTGGAAGATCCAGACTCTGGTATACCCCTAAAATAAAACATATATGCCATCGCTTTAAATGGTATAGAGAGTCAGAGAGAGGCAGTGAGAGCTGAGGTGGCAAGAAGTCAGAGAGAGGCAGTGAGAGCCGATGTAGGGGGGAGACAGTGACAGACCAGGGTTTAGTTGAGGTATGGAGGGACAGTCATAGTTGACATGGGGGGGGGGGACACTGAGGGTCAGGGAGATAACTGAGCCAGAGATGAGGTAGCTGAGGTATGGGGGGGACAGTGAGAGACAGGAGATAACTAAGTCAGATATGAGGTAGGTGAGGTATGGGGGGGCATTGAGGGACAGAGAGATACCTGAGTCAGATATGAGGTAGCTGGGGTATGAGGAGACAGTGAGAGCTGAGGTATCTAGGGGGCTCTGAGGGGCTTAGGGGTGGGCTGTAAACCTGCTGCTATGTCTCATGGTCCTGTCACTGCCAGCTCTAACTACACTAGTCCTTCTGTCCCTCCTATGAGGGGTACTAGGCCCCTTAATAAACCACAACAAACTGTCCACTCTATCCAAGGCAGTAACTTTTTCCACACAGCAATAGAAACACCACAGGCACTATACAACATGACGTATTGTGCAAAGCCAGTCAAAGTCCCTCATTCAATGTCTAACCTCATAACTCAGAAGTTAAATTGGTCTTAAAAGAAGTTAGAGTAGGGCGCTTAATAGTTGTGGTGCGCCATAATTGCGGCGCATTTATAAAATGTTCCACACGTAAATTGCTCACTCAATGATTCAAAGGGTACTGTAAACAACCATGTTGACATAGAAACGAAATAAAGGACATACAGAGAGAGCCTTGCATCTGCTGCAACAGAGGAAACAGTCACAAATCATGCTACGACAGACCCTCTCATTCAATCATCCAAAGGCAAAAAATAAGAATTTACTACCAATTTATACTATAATCCAAGAAAACATTCAACTCAAACTTCCAAAACTAGAAACAAAACATGATGTACAATATAGGTATTCCCAACCACTACACTACCACAACACAATAAAGAACAATTAAATTGCATTGAACACAACTTCGTTAAAAAGACAGCAACATATGACACCTACCAATGATCTCATTAGCCCTATCAACTACTGACCCCTCACAGTAAGAAAAGCTAAGGTCAACCCTCAGGCCTGACTACTGTACTCACCAGCTGCAGTAATACCACTCAGTCTATCTCTTTCCCTTCATTTTGGCCTCTCTTCCACTCTCTGATTCCCTCGTTCTCTTGTTCCAACTCCGGTGACAGTTAGCTAACAAAAAGGGCTTTAGTCCTGGCCAGGCTGTTTCACTCACTGCGTCTCTGTGTCCCCCACTCTCTCTCGGTCTCTCGCTCCCTCTCTCTCTCTCTCTCTCTCTCTCTCGTTCTCTCTCTTTCTCTGTTGCCACCCAGCTATTCGAGACATGCCCGGGGCCGTGCCACAGCCAAATATGGGAGGAGGACCGTAAACAAGGTCCACACCACCACACCACAGCCTGCTGCTGTCACAGGCCACGGTGCACACACAGCAACACACATACACACACACACACAGCAACACACATACACACACACATGAACACACACACAGCAACACACATACACATGAACACACACACACAGCAACACACACACATCCTTAGTCATACACACACCGTTTTACTATCTCTCTGTTCTTTTTCAAAACCAAATAGAATGATTTTCATGGTTGCTTTCATGTGTGTAAATATTGTGAACTGAAGAAGGCGTAGTTCACAGAGTTTGCATGACCTGGGTACTTCCAGAGCTTCACAACACCCTTCAACCAGATTTGCATGTGGTGGTGTAGTGGTGTTTTCTGTCTGGTCACTGAGTGAGTGGGCAGGAGTGGACACTGGACAGAGAGTTGGCCTCTTAGGGTTATAACCCCAGAGGTGAATTCAGCAAGGGTTCTGTTTGCGGTGAACATGTAACTTAGTAACAATTTCAGTTGAACGATTTGAATGAACATTCCAAAATGTTACAGTGATGGTAAAACATCAAACAGACAATTTCTGTAAGGACTATTGTGGCATTGTAGCACCTATAATCAATCTGCAAATTACTTTGCTATTCAAATCAAATCACATTTTATTGGTCGCATACACATATTTAGCAGATGTTATTGCGGGTGTAACGAAATGCTTGTGTTCCTAGCTCCAACAGTGCAGTAATATCTAACAATACACAACAATACAGACAAATCTAAAAAGTAAAAAAATGGAATTAAGAAATACAGAAATATTAGGACAAGCAATGTCGGAGTCCGGAGTATAACTATATATACACTGAACAAAAATATAAACGCAACATGTAAAGTGTTGGTCCCATGTTTCATGAGCTGAAATAAAAGATCCCAGAAATGTTCCATATGCACAAAAAGCGTATTTCTCTCAAATTATGTGCACAGATTTGTTTACATCCCTGTTAGTGAGCATTTCTCCTTTGCCAAGATAATCCATCTACCTGACAGGTGTGGCATATCAAGAAGCTGATTAAACAGCATGATCATTACACAGGTGCACCTTGTGCTGGGGACAATAAAAGGCCACTCTAAAATGTAAAGTTTTGTCACACAACACAATGCCACAGATGTCTCAAGTTTTGAGGGAGCGTGCAATTGGCATGAACTGTAACTCAGTAAAACCTTTGAAATTCTTGCATGTTGCGTTTATATTTTTGTTCAATATATATGTGATGGGATGTATAGATAATATGGACTGTATATGGATAGAATATGTAATATATCTGAAGAATAGTATATGTACAGCAATAGTTAAATAGGATAGGCCTTGACTAGAACACAGTATATACATATCTAATAGAAAGTCTACATGGCCACTTAATTAGACTGTTAGTTAACATTAACGAACGGTCGCGGCTAACACAAAACAAATGGAATACGCTAGCTAATGTTCGAGAACAATTTCCCTTGTTGAATGCACCCCAGGTCAACAGCTGAGTACAGGGCTATTAGTGAAGGACTATTAGTGAAGCTATTAGTGAAACACACACACATGCATGAACGCAGGCACACACACTCATTTCTACACATTCACTCAAAGTGGATGCACACATGCCCAAATAACTCACAAATAGGAACTGTCAAACAATGCTCTTCACACATCTCAGCAGTACCCAGGCTAAAAGTGGACACAAACCCTCTGAACACCTTCATACTTCAAAACAAATCGCAGAAATTTGCCTGACAATGATTTAGCATAGCTGCTTTGCAGATACATCATCAAAGCGTAGTGATGTATTATTCTACCAATAACCTTGTTATTCATACACACCTTTTATACAGGCTTATCTTTCATGTACTCCTTTCATCTAAGCTCTACAAAGGTCATTGCAATATGTAAACAAAGACCTTACCAGGAACAGCCATTTAGGACTAGGCCTAGCTACCACACGGACAAATAACACTGCCCTAATGCTTTTAATGACGTGACGAGTGACCAGAGTCCACTGGAGTACCCAGCGTCACGACAGTTATGTGAAAACACTCCATTTGTCCAGAACCTAATGAAAGCTAGGCTACAGAGCGTAGCTTGTCCGTCTGCGTGTTAGCCTTTAGCCTAGCGCCTAAAAACTGCTCCCTCATCGACATTCACCTGACCTGTCGACCTCAACACTGTGATCAAAAGAGGAGGAAGAGAGAGAGGGAGGGAAAGAGAGAGGGAGGGGAGAGGGCGGTGTTTTCAGAACAGACCCTTTGGTGAAGAAACGTTGAGGTGGGCCAACAAGCAGCTAGCGACCGGTCTTGAACCCTCACTCCAGAACCCAAGCTGAAGCCCTTGAAAGAGGGAGGGAAAGAGAGGGAGGGAAAGAAAGAGAGGAAGGGTATTTTCAGAGTAGACCCCTTGGCGGAGAAACATTGAGGTGGGTAGCAAAGCAGCTAGTGAACGAACGAACCCTAGCTCAAAACCCAAGCCCAGCCTTGGAACACAGACATCTTCCCTCAACCTATAAAACCACCTGAGCTTTCACAGAGGTTCACTTTCAGCCGAAGATAAACTGAATGGTGGGCACACAATGTTCTCGCACAATGTACTGAATCCACATTTTTCAGATCCAATCCAACTGCTAAGGAAGCGAAGCCTGCAATTAACTAAGCGAGGGGACTGGCAGAATGGTTTCTGCTGAGCCAACCAGACCCAAACAACTAGTCCATTCAATTAGGATCAAACTGCCAACACCAGCATTTCCCAATGACCTTCTTTACATAGCAATTACCACAAGAGCTTTCCAGAGAATGTAATATGAAAGAATACAGTAGTTTCTATTCAAGCCATTACCACTGCACCAAAATGGCTGCCGAAGGCCTAGCTTGAGATGATGGCTATTTGCCTAGCTTGACATGATGGCCTGTGCTCTGGTGCAACTGCCTCCTCTCTCTCCCCCGTGGGGCATTTGGGTGGCATAAGCAGGGTGCCGACTGCCCTCACTGTATTCATTGTCTCGTCCCGTCCACAATAGTAATCAATAGGGATCATGATGAATGATGACCGCCCCAGGGAGGGCTATGGTATGGGGCTGTGGGACTGCAGAATTAGAGTGTTAAGGTGGAGGAGGAGGAGGAGGAGGAGGAGTAGAGGTGGGGCAGGAGTTTTGTGTGGGCTCCCGTCATCTCCTGACCCTCAACCCTAGCCCCTCACACACCAACACTGTGAACTGGGTGGGGGGTGGCGGTGGTGGTGGTGGGAGGGGGGAGTAGAGGGGTTCGGGTTACTAGCAGAGCGACTGACACCCACCTATTTCTGCAGCAGCTATTTAAAGGAGTGATTGACAGGTGTGTGTGGGGGGGGTTGGTTGTCATGGTGCTTTATGGCAGGGGGTCCGCTCCTGCGGCTAAGAGGGGCAGGAAAGGAAAGGAGGGGAACGAGAGGAGGCAAGAGAGTTGGGCAGGGTAGTCACTAGATTGGCCATGCTTAAACAGACAAAAGTGAATAGCAATATGTGAAAGGATCAAAGTGTCCGAACAGCTGAGCAAGCTGTTCACTCTTACATTTAGATGTGGAGAGAGGTGGAAGTACCAGTGGAAGTACCAGTTGAAAGGCCAGTGGAAGGGCCAGTGGAAGGGCCAGTGGAAGTACCAGTAGAAGAGCAAGTGGAAGTACCAGTGGAAGAGCCAGTGGAAGTACCAGTGGAAGGGCCAGCGGAAGGGCCAGTGGAAGTACCAGTGGAAGGGCCAGCGGAAGTACCAGTGGAAGTACCAGTGGAAGGGCCAGTGGAAGTACCAGTGGAAGGGCCAGTGGAAGGGCCAATAGAAGTACCAGTGGAAGGGCCAGTGGAAGGGCCAGTGGAAGGGCCAGTGGAAGGGCCAGTGGAAGTACCAATGGAAGTACCAGTGGAAGTACCAGTGGAAGTGCCAGTGGAAGTGCCAGTGGAAGTACCAGTGGAAGTACCAGTGGAAGGGCCAGTGGAAGTACCAGTGGAAATACCAGTGGAAGTACCAGTGGAAGGGCCAGTGGAAGTACCAGTGGAAGGGCCAGTGGAAGGGCCATGTTCCTAAATGCTGTGGCCTCTCACTATCACCTTCATTTACCAAACATCAGGGGCTCTATAGGAACACCTGTTGTCCAAGGAGAGGACTGTGTTCCCCACAACTAATCAAGGGTTGCATCACGCAGTAACACCAGAAAGTCCCTAACTGTACAGTGTGATATAGCTCTATATGACTCTCATGGGTCTACCACCGCAAGGAGGCTTTTATTACATTTCATGAAAATGATATTGGCCCATTATCACACCGTTCTGCTGTTGAGGTATACTGCTAGCCAACTGGAAGTCAGCCAACATCCTTTGGTTTCTTCTAGACTGTGAGGGGGGGGTCTACTGATTTACATGCCAACATCTGCCTGTTGAGTCCGTCACTTGTGGATGTATGAGTGTGTGTGCGTGTGTGTGAGTCAACGTTAACATTTCAATACCCCCCCCACCGAGGGCGGCCAGTTATGTGACAGTTAGTCTTGAAGACTCTATTAGTCACTGTAGTGAAGACAACTGATCCAGCACACCTAGTCTGACTGTGCTGTGTGTGTGACTGTGTGACTATGTGACTATGTGACTGTGTGTGTGTGTGTGACTGTGTGTGTTTGTGTGACTGTGTGTGTGTGTGTGTGTGTGTGTGTGTAGAGTGTGACTGTGTGTGTGTGTGTGTGTGTGTGTGAGTGTCTGTGTGACTGTGTGTGTGTGTGTTTGTGTGTGTCACTGTGTGTGTCTGTGTGACTGTGTGAGTGTGTGTGTGTGTGTGTATGTGTGAAGTGGTGTAAAGTATTTAAGTACAAATACTTGAAAGGGGTATCTGTACTTTACTATTTATATTTTTGACAACTTATACTTTTACTTCACTACGTTCCTAAAGAAAATAATGTACTTTTTACTCCATACAATTTCCCTGACACCCAAAAGTACTCGTTACATTTTGAATGCGTAGCAGGACAGGAAAATTGTCCAATTCACTCACTTATCAAGAGAACATCCCTGGTCATCCCTACTGCCTCTGATCTGATGGACTCACTAAACACACATGCTTGGTTTGTAAATTCTGTCTGAGTGTTGGAGTGTTCCTCTGGCTGACCCAATTCTTTTTTATGGTGCTATCTAGTTTGCTTAATATAAGGAATTTTTAATTATTTATACTTTTACTTTTGATACTAAAGTATATTTTAGCAATTACATTTACTTTGATACTTAAGTATATTTAAAACCAAATACTTGCAGATTTTTACTCAAGTACTTTTTTACTAGGCGACTTTCACTTTTCTATTAGGCACAGGAGGTTGGTGTCACCTTAATTGGGGAGGTTGGGTTTGTGGTAATGGCTGGAGCGGAATTAGTGGAATGATATCAAATACATCAAACAGCCTCACTCAGCAACCTCCACTGATATTAAGGTGTCTTTTAATCAAGTATGACAATTGGGTACTTTTTCCACCACTGTGTGTGTGTGTGTGTGTGTGTGTGTGTGTGTGTGTGTGTGTGTGTGTGTGTGTGTGTGTGTGTGTCTTGGTTCTCACCATCTCCTGTATCCTCGCAGCCCCTGTTGAAATTCTCGTAGGAGTCCCAGCGGATGAGGGGGTCTTGGGTATTGTAGTCCACCGACACTTGTGGGCCATTCTCAAGGTGGCCCATTCCTGAGAGACACAAAGCCAGCTGGGTAATGCAGTCTTTAACCCATTAATGCCCATAACAGAAATGCAGTATATAATTTACTTTCTGTCTAGCCACATGCAGTAACCATGGTGACAACACACTTAAATCAATTTACACCAATCCATGCTGTGGTGCATTACCTTATTGTACCAAATATAGTTTGTGTATACATTTCTACATGGTGCATGCATTGAAGCATTCGACTTTAAATACACTGATTACCTGTACCTTTGATTTTCTCAGGACCGAAGGAGAAGACAAATTCCACTTTCCCATACTCTGGAAATCTCTCATCTGTGTAGAGACACATTAAACAACATTCCATTTCACATTTTTAGAGAGGCCATGTAGGTACGCTACCGTTCAAAAGTTTAGGGTCACTTTTCGAAAGGAAAGCCATTTTTTTGTCCATTAAAAGAACATCAAATTCATCAGAAATACAGTGTAGACATTGTTAATGTTGTAAATGGCTATTGTCGCTGGAAACGGCAGATTTTTTTATGGAATATCTACATAGGCATACAGAGGTCCATTATCAGCAACCATCAGTCCTGTGTTCCAATGGCACGTTGTGTTTGCTAATCCAAGTTTACCATTTTAAAAGGCTAATTGATCATTAGAAAACCCTTTTGCAATTATGTTAGCAAAGCTGAAAACTGTTGTGCTGATTAAAGAAGCAATAAAACTGGCCTTCTTGAGACTAGTTGAGTATCTGGAGCATCAGCAATTGTGGGTTCGATTACAGGCTCAGAATGTCCAGAAACAAATAATTTTCTTCTGAAACTCGTCAGTCTATTCTTGTTCTGAGAAATGAAGGCTATTCCACGCGAGAAATTGCCAAGAAACTTTGAACGGTAGTGTACATACACACACGAACATGTGTACGCACTCCTACAAAGAAACACACACACACACATACACATACCTTTAAATGTCTCATCCAGTTCATTCTTCCCGAAGACCACTCCCAGGTCATGGATGGCACAGGTGTGGAACTGCACTCTGAACACCACATCCCTACTGGGGCTCCGGAAACGCTTGTGGTAACACTTCAACTGGAAGAGGAAGAAGAGGAGGAGGAGGAGGAGGAGGAGGAGGAGGAGGAGGAGAGAGTAAGCATATATCCGGACATGAAGACAACAACTTTTGCTAAAGTCAAACCAGACCAAGGAAGCAGTCCAGATTGCCAACCTCATGGACGTAGATCTCCAGCCCTAAACCCTGCTAGTCCTAGAGATCAGACAATTATTTCCCTCCAGAACAGAACAGGGTCAGAACAGGGGAGGCATGTTCTGATGGGGAGGCATGGTCTGGTCTGGTGTGTGCTGGTGTGGTGGAACAAGGACACATTCTTCCCTAATAGAACTCTAGTGAACAGGAGGGCAAGATAACATTACAGAGAGAGAGAGAGAGAGAGAGAGAGAGAGAGAGAGAGAGAGAGAGAGAGAGAGAGAGAGAGAGAGAGAGAGAGAGAGAGAGAGAGAGAGAGAGAGAGAGAGAGAGAGAGAGAGAGAGAGAGAGAGAGAGAGAGAGAGAGAGAGAGAGAGAGAGAGAGAGAGAGAGAGAGAGAGAGAGAGAGAGAGAGAGAGAGAGAGAGAGAGAGAGAGAGAGAGAGAGAGAGAGAGAATGAGAGAGAGAGAGACAGAGAGAGAATGAGAGAGACAGAGCGAGAGACAGAGAGACAGAGAGACAGAGAGAGAGAGAGAGAGAGAGAGAGAGAGAGAGAGAGAGAGAGAGAGAGAGAGAGAGAGAGAGAGAGAGAGAGAGAGAGAGAGAAGAGAGAGAGAGATAGAGAGAGAGAGAGAGAGAGAGAGAGAGAGAGAGTGAGAGAGAGAGAGACAGAGAGAGAGAGAGAGAGAGAGAGAGAGAGAGAGAGAGAGAGAGAGAGAGAGAGAGAGAGAGAGAGAGAGAGAGAGAGAGAGAGAGAGAGAGAGAGAGAGAGAGAGAGAGAGAGAGAGAGAGAGAGAGAAAGAAAATATCCTGTGGTTGAGGAATGTGACAAAAGTCAACCTTCAACAGTTATATGAACCTACTGTAAGACCACTAAGGCCTCTAAGGCCAATACAACACAGTATACAGTACAACCACAACATCCATACATTTGATGACAGAGGATGTGCTTCTTACTAGAATGTCTCCCTTCAGGAGCAGGCCAGGTTCAATGGTGATACAGATACTGGTGTGACCGTCGCCTTGGACGTTACTGTGGAAATAACACAGATCAAAAACATTACAAACACTTTAAAAACAGTTTTGGGTGTTTGTCTTATAGTGGTTAAGGTATGACTGAAGTAAGAAGAGCTGATCCCAAATCAGTTATCAAAAGGCAGATTGTAAATGTGTGTGAGTGTGTGGCGGGGTCATTTCCGTGTGGTTTTGTTTTGGTGGTGAGGACCCCGGGTGGGGTGGTAGGGTGGGGAAGGTGGGTCAGTGAGGTGGGAGTTACGGTATGCCTCCCTGTACACATAGAACCCCGGAGCTGTGTTAATGACACCCTATCTGCCTGCCTGCCCCACCAGCAAACACACTGACACACATACATTCTCTCTCTCTCTCTCTCTCTCTCTCTCTCTCTCTCTCTCTCTCTCTCTCTCTCTCTCTCTCTCTCTCTCTCTCTCTCTCTCTCTCTCTCTCTCTCTCTCTCTCTCTCTCTCTCTCTCTCTCTCTCTCTCTCTCTCTCTCTCTCTCTCTCTCTCTCTCTCTCTCTCTCTCTCATGCTTTCTCTCGCTCTCTTCCGCTCTCTCTATTTCTCCCTCCCCCCTCTCTCTCTCTCTCTCTCTCTCTCTCTCACACACACACACACACACATACACAGATGGAGATTATTAAGGGCTAATCTCTTAACAAGGGGTGACAGACTTGAAAGTACTGTGGACTGAGAGGGACAGAAAGAAAGAGGAGGGAAAACAAGCCCTCTGAAAGACATCAACCCACAATGCAACAGATAAATACTAAAGAAACATACTATATCCCTGACGTGTAGACTGGCTGCATCGCCTGGTAAATCTTCAGGAAAGGACGGCAGCCTGCGAGGGGAAAAAAGTCAAAAAGAAGAAAAAGTGTTCCAAAATGAAAAAATTTTTTATACACATTGAATAAAGGCTATCCCATTGAAGAAAAAATTAATAAAGATTTTAAAAAATGAATCATTAATCATTTATAATAATGAAATAAAGGCTATCCTGTTGCAGACTCCTCACCTCCTTTGGACTCGAAGTTGGGGATGCCGTGCATGATGACGTGGTGCAGGAACAGAGGCTTGTTGTTAATCTTGATGTGGCCAGAGAGCAGACCACTGAAATAACGCACATACCTACACACAACCACACAACACAGTCACAGAGTGAAACAGAGGGACAAGCCTTCAATGTCATGCACCATGAGTCTGGCAAGCAAGACTAGTAAACACCACATCTATTATAAAAGAGTCTTCGCACACTATGGAGATGTCAGAGTGAATTGGAGTGTACGAGCGCCAGACCGGTCTGCCTGACAGGCAGGGGTCTGTTGTGTTGGTGATGTCTGCCTGACAGGCAGGGGTCTGTTGTGTTGGTGATGTCTGCCTGCCAGGCAGGGGTCTGTTGTGTTGTGTTGGTGATGTCTGCCTGCCAGGCAGGGGTATGTTGTGTTGTGTTGGTGATGTCTGCCTGCCAGGCAGGGGTATGTTGTGTTGGTGATGTCTGCCTGCCAGGCAGGGGTATGTTGTGTTGTGTTGGTGATGTCTGCCTGCCAGGCAGGGGTATGTTGTGTTGTGTTGGTGATGTCTGCCTGCCAGACAGAGTTGTGTTGTGTTGGTGATGTCTGCCTGCCAGGCAGCCTGTTAATGATACTAATGATGATCATGCAGAGTGTGACCTCTGTTCCAGAGGTCGGCCCATCTCCCCACCACCCCTGTGCTCACCCCGCGCTCCGCTGGCAGCCGCCAGATGGTTCGGTCTCCCAAATTCAATTAGGTCGGAGCAGGAAGCAATCACAGACCAGCTGGGTTGTGTAAGGAGCTCCCTGTGTAACAGCGGGGTCACGCCGGACAACACGGCCACACAGATTCTGACATATTACAGGTACTACTGTATAGAGATAGATATAATGTTGGGCTGCACAGAGATCAAGGCTGGACAACCATCTGCCATTTTGGCTCAGAATATTCCAATCTAACCTAGATTCTAATCTAGAGTGGAATTTCCTCACAAGAATGTTGATGATGATCTGATAGTGATACCTTTCAGAACAGAAATGAGTGTTTCTCTATGTGGTGCGTTTCTATGGCAGCGGTGTAGCAGTGCTGAGCTCCACCACCACCACCGCTCCCCATGTTAATGTCACACATGCCAGACCATAATAAGTCCAGACTGCAGGGCACTGGCTGAGGGATAATTATATCTAAGTAAGGAAATAGCAGCTGGTCAGAGGCCAGGCCTTGTGCTGCTACTGCTGCTGTTGCCTGCTGGATCCACCTAGGGTTCCCTTATCTGCCACAAACTACTGATCCTGGGTCAGTTTCTTATTTACTCAGTAATGACCAATGGCTAGGACTGGGTTAGTGAGATCTGACCCTAAATCAGTTCTAAGTGCCAGTAAGGGTTCCATTACAAAGCCACCTATTCAGCATGCCAGATCACTGAGGAGGGGAGGAAGGAAGGATGGATAGTATTGTCAGAATGAACTCTGAAAACCCTGTGACCTTTCAGCTCTCAGTGGAATCCTGGAGAAGACAAAAAGCTGCTCACTTTCCAACAAACATTCTTCCTCAATTATGTCAATTAGGCTTCATCGGGAGGATTAAGGGAACAAAAAAAGACAGCGGTATTTCCTGTTTGAGACGCATTGGGAGCGAGGGACTGAGGAGAGGAGAGGAGGATAGCCTTTGAAACAGTGAGAGTTACACCAGGTCATCCATTGACTGGATTCCACTCTGAGAAGTCACGACCTTCCCTTTACCCTTGTTGACTTCCTCACTGAACAGAATGAAGGGTGCACATTCTAAGAATGGAATCCAGCCAGTTGCTCTCACCAAGGGATCAAACTCATCCAGCCTATAGGAAGTTGTAGTGTGCAAAAACAGGAAGTGAGGTAGTAAGTAGTAACTGACCTTCTCTGGGACGGTTGACCCACAGGAAGTGCTTTGTCTTCGTAGAAGCGCCTCATGGCGAACCTGTCCAGTGCCTGGTCAGCACTGAAGACCACAGGAGAGACAAAGTTCATTATCGTCTCTTCTTCACTGAACACATACAACATACATACAATAAGTGTACCCTGAAATGACCCTGAAAAGTGCCCTTACGTTGTCTTCTCCCCTAAAAAACATCCTTAATCGACCGCGTCCCTTAAGATGTGTCCTTTATCTACTATTTTTAATCTTTTGCCATCCCCACAATGCTACAGTATACCAGGATTATTCTCTGGTCAATGTACAGATGTAGGATCTTAATTTGATCACCCTGTTGCAGGTCAACTTTCCTGCAGGAAATTGAAAATGTATAGGGTATTTGAGGTTTAAAAAGGCTTCTGAAGTTAAAAAATTTCCAGGAATTATAATCCACATAATAATTCACATTTCCTGTTGCTGCAGGATTATTTTCCTGCCGTAGCAAACTGTCTCAAATTACATACATCTGTAACACGTAACGTTTGTTCATGAGTGTACTGTTCACTCTTCTAGAATGCCACTGACTCTCAAGCATTAAACAAAATACAACTGTCTTGAGTATCAAATAAACAACAATATTTTTTTTTTAAGTGTGTGATTTGATCTTTCTTATTTCTTAGTGAAACTGTAAGACTGTAAGCCCCGTCCCCCACCCTGAAACATCTGGAGACCTTACAGAGTATGAGATATGTAAGTGTTCCTCTTTATTGGCCAAAAACACACCAGAGCCTGAACAGAATGTTTTGACATAATAACCACATCAGTGTTTAATTTGAGGCTCGTCTCCATTCCCTTTGGCCTATCTATCTGTTACAGATCTATGTGCTTGCCTAACATCCTCCCATGCTTTTGTCTATGGCTTGACCCACATCTCAAGGGGTGAAGCCATAGACATCAGGGTTGGGGTGAATTCAAATGGAAGTCGGTCAATTCAAAAAGTGATTTGAATTAAAAATCCCAAAATGGAAAAAGCTTCTCCTTTTTAGCTTATTGAGAAGTCATTGAAAACAGATTTTTTCAATTACTGAATTAAAATGTCAGTTTACTTCCTGAATTGACTGCCTTCAATTCAAATGGACCCCAACCATGATAGAAATATAAAATTAAATGTATAGAATGGACAAATGTCTGTTTGTATTAATCTGGAAATATCTGGGAACTTTAAGGATGTATGGAACTTCAAGCATGGTGGTGATATTGAATGAATACATTGTTCCATGTTGACTAACAACAAACAGGGTAAATTAGGTCAGTTGGTCTGCAGTCAGAAGTCTCTGGTACCTGGCTGATATGTTGCTGTAATGCATGTAAGCAGCCACCACCACTCCTGTCCTCCCTCGGTTCCCCTGTAGAAAGAGAGAGAGAGAGAGAGAGGAGAGAGAGAGAGAGAGAGAGAGGGAGAGAGAATGAGAGGGAGAGAGGGAGAGAGAGAGAGAGAGGGGGAGAGGGAGAGAGAGAGAGAGAGAGAGAGAGAGAGAGGGGGAGAGAGGGAGAGAGAGAGAGAGAGAGAGAGAGAGAGAGAGAGAGAGAGAGAGAGAGAGAGAGAGAGAGAGAGAGAGAGAGAGAGAGAGACGGAGAGAGAGCGAGAGAGAGAGAGGGAGAGAGGGAGAGAGGGAGAGAGGGAGAGAGGGAGAGAGAGAGAGAGAATGAGAGGGAGAGAGGGAGAGAGAGAGAGAGAGGGGGAGAGAGGGAGAGAGAGAGGGGGGGGGGAGAGAGAGAGAGGGAGAAATCATTTTTGAGAGAGAATACAAGGGTATTTTTAGTTACACACTTCAAGGTCGAACAATGTTTGTACCTGCAGTGTAGACATGTAAATGCTGTGCAGTGAGTTTGATTTGAGTGACTAGGCTAATTTCAATCCAGACTGCCACAGATCGAATTTGATCAAACTGCCTGGTTCCATTTATCACGATGACATTCTTTGTGGTCAAATCCAACAGAAAATAGAAATGCAACAGCACATTTTGACCTTTAACTCTGAAACAGCACGTGGAACATTTCTGAGTAGGGCGATAACAAATTGCATTTAATCAAATGAGGCTTTCTGAATGGGAGCAGTTTTTCCGTCTTGACCAAAAGCTTCAATTTCAGGATGAGGTGGAAAATAAGCGTTGGTAACCATGGGGATGCTCTGTTTGCTACCGCTTGTTGTACATATTGAATAAAATGTTCCCCCACAGACTTATCAAGTTACTACTCACTATTCAGCTACATTGACTCAAAGTCTTTAACACTGATTGATAGAGACTTAGATCAAGTTTTTAAAGTCGTTACTGTAGTTGACATTGGATCATTCATGACAAGTCGTATGATGACACATTGGGCCTGAGAGGTTGGGGGAGGAGGTTGTGCTGCCAAAACGCTGGCAGCAGCAGCAACAGTCTCTATTAGAATCAAATGACTCTCCTGTTTACTGTCTTTCTTTGTGAAATATGGCTTCAGTCTAATAGTCTGCAGTTAAGGACCATTTAAGTGTTTTACCAGCAATACTAGAATGTGGAGGACTTGTCTTGACAGCTTGATTATCCCACTTTGTCCAATGAGGTACAGGGAAACAGTTTGGTGCCTTTCCTTTTTCAACCAATGAGCTAGGGAGACAGTTTGATGTTTTACCTCCTTACCCAATGGGAATTGAGGACATACAGAGTAGAGTATTCATAGGGGACCTTCTCCCTGGGGCTTGGCTGTCTCCTTTCACACTCTTGAAACAGAGAGCACCCTCTACTGTCCTTAACACAGTGGACCACAACATACTGTAACACTCCCGGGAATAAACCCCTCCTTCCTCCCTTCCTTGGAGTGATCAGTTATCTGTAAGGCTACAGGACCCTGTTCCAATACTTTGACAATGTATCCTTCCTTCCTCCCTTCCTTGGAGTGATCAGTTATCTGTAAGGCTACAGGACCCGGTTCCAATACTTTGACAATGTATCCTTCCTTCTTCCCTTCCTTGGAGTGATCAGTGATCTGTAAGGCTACAGGACCCTGTTCCAATACTTTGACAATGTATCCTTCCTCCCTACCTTGGAGTGATCAGTGATCTGTAAGGCTACAGGACCCTGTTCCAATACTTTGACAATGTATCTTTCCTTCCTTCTCTGGAGATGTCCGACCACCTACAGTACCTTGTTGTGGAGCACCACTACATTGTGTTGGTCAGCGTTGAGCCAGGTGTCCATGGCCTTGCACATGCTGCAGATCTTATCCAGGGCCGGAGCATGGTGGTCAGGCCAGCCAAACTCCAGCACCTACAGAGGAACACGCAGACCACTATCACAACTCAAAACTTGCACCACTACCATTGCATTTAGGAGAGTTGTGTGTGTGCGTGCGTGTGCGTGTGAATGTGTGTGTGTGTGTGTGTGTGTATACCTTGTGGTTAAGCTTGGTGATGTCATTCCTCCTCTCGCTTAGGTTGAGGAGCTGAAATCACAAAATCCACATCAATAAGAATGACCTAACGATTCCAGGAAACAGTTGTACATCAGCAACAGGACGTGACAGGGTGCATGAAACGCCACCACACCAACAGATAGCCAGTAGTGTGGTAGTGCAGTGGCAAGAAAGGGGGTCTCACCAGATAGTGTTCCCCGTGTTTGGAGGCCAGCATGGAGGCCACCTCCTTGATGTTGGAGGTGTAGCTGCGCTCCTCCGCTCCGCTGGGGAAGGAGACGGAGATGATCCTCTCGGTGATATACACCAGGTCCACCTCATAGTTCTCATCCATGGCCTGCAGCAGACTGACACTCCTGGGGAGAGGGGGGGAGGAGAGGAGGAGAGAGGAGAGGAGGGGAGAGGAGAATATGGCCCCTGATATCTTACAGGGTTTGTACATCAGCATTAGTCTATAAAACTCTTCCTTGGTGGCTCTTGTGTGTGGTATCTATTATCTCTTATAGTTTTAATGTGTGACTCTTCAGTATTGAGAAACCAATGTGATTTATGTCTATGGTAATTGGAAATGGTATTATATGATATCACACATGTTTCCATAGATATCTTCAATCCTAGTTCTTCAGTTCAGAACAAAGTGTTCCGGAATGATCCAAGCTGGCATTGCGCAATCCTTCTGATCAGTTACCAAAATCCCAACTCACAGTTGGCTGTTGGGAAACATAGCTGGAGAAACAGGCATTGTTGTCACAATGATCTGACAACAGGATAGAATACATCCTGATGTGTTTTTGATAGGCCTGTGTCCATGGATTTCAGTTTGTATTGAGCGCTATGGGTATCAATGAACCGACACGTGAGGTCAGAGAAACAGGTCTAATGTGGCTGTCTACTGCAGTAGATGAGGAATAGTGACAGCTGAGATAGTGAGGGAAAGACAGTGGTCTCTCTTACCGTGATGACCTTCGTCTAGTCTGCTCACTCTTACAGGACCTTGGGGTTCCCTACAGAGAACACAGAGAAGATACACTCAGTCTCCTTGATCAACTTGGCATTGTTTGTGTATTATGTAAGTGTGCGAGCGTGTGTCATACACAACTGCATTGTAAATTCGACATTAAAGGACACTGCATCTGGCCTTCAACTATATCCAATCCAAACACAACTGGATAGAATTTAGCCAGATGAGATGCGTCCATCGCTTTTGAAATAACATTATATCCCTGGGGCATAACTTGTACCCTGTGTTCCCATTCCTCACTCTAACTACAGCGAGAAAAGCACTGGAGAATATCGAGGAGGCTGCAGCACTGAACACGAAACACATTTCATTGCAACAACGAGGGTGATAAACAGAAGAGGGACATTAGACAATAGATCACAGTGTTCAGAAACAAAAGTGTTGTGTTTTAAAATAGATGCTGTCGGACAGCTGGTGCTTTAAACGCATAGTATTACCATGGTATTAGCCTGTCTATGACCCTGGGGACGGCGTGGTGATGGGTTGGCTGGTTAGTGTCGTGTGGCACAGAGCAGAGACTGCATCCCTACAGTCTTAAACAGCTTTCTTTGCTCATCTCCTCATTTCCTCATCTCCTTTCCTTTATGGTAACTTAATACAGCAACATTAGGAAACATCTAATTACTGATAACTGGTTGTTTCCTGTTACAGTAATCTAACTGACATCACATATTTGACGTGTCCTGGAACCAACCAGCCAACCAGCACACTCACAGCAAAGGCTATAGGTTGAAACGTTCAGTTTGATACGCTAGCAACGTACCGTATGTTTGAAATGTGAAAATAGATGAACATTTCAACTTAGCCTGTATAGTACATAGCTGTCTGTCTGTGTTTTACCCTTCTGTAAGAGTTACATTGACATCTACATCCTCCCATCTGTCTGTCCATGGTCACAAAGAAAAGGAGATGCGGAAAGGGAGATGTCTACGAATACTGGGACTTGGCTAGGGCTATCTTTAGTGATTCAACATCCTTTTTCCCCACAAGGCAAGCACTGACTTCTCCATATGGGTTAAGAACATAGACAGCGGTATGTGTAGTAGGATAGAGAGGTCCTGGACAGAAGGTGATGTACACAGTACAGAGCTCTGTGTTGCCATTCTTCCATTCATTTCTCTGTGATGAAACTAATGCTAGAGAGGCAAAATGAAAAGCCATTCTTCATTGTGATGTGACTAGAAACAGATGCTGCCTGCTGGAACGATGGACACTGTTGCTAGAAAACTGAAACAATATGTCTGTTCACAGGGGACAAGAGGGGCAATAACGTAAGAACAAGGTCTCTTGCATCGCACATGGCATGAACACACACACATACGCCTATATACACATGCAGAACTAAACGTGTACACACAACCCAACCACCAAGCCTCTCATACTCTCTGTGTCCAACCACAAACACACACACACACACACACAACTCTTTTTTTCATTAGCTATGACTCAGAGAACTATCCCTAAGTGACTGTTAGTGTGTGTGTGTGTGTGTGTGTGTGTGTGTGTGTGTTCTGCTTTCCACCTCAGTAATACTCATCCCAGTTATCAAAACCAGCTGTAAAAGATACACTACCCAGCAGGACCAACAAACTACCAAGAAGAGAAACACAGAGAAACAGGAGGAAGACATTCAATGAAACACCAAAACACAGAGAAACAGGAGGAAGACATTCAATGAAACACCAAAACACAGAGAGACAGGAGGAAGACATTCAATGAAACACCAAAACACAGAGAGACAGGAGGAAGACATTCAATGAAAGACCAAAACACAGAGAGACAGGAGGAAGACATTCAATGAAACACCAAAACACAGAGAGACAGGAGGAACACATTCAATGAAACACCAAAACACAGAGAGACAGGAGGAAGACATTCAATGAAACACCAAAACACAGAAAGACAGGAGGAAGACATTCAATGAAAGACCAAAACACAGAGAGACAGGAGGAAGACATTCAATGAAAGACCAAAACACAGAGACAGGAGGAAGACATTCAATGAAAGACCAAAACACAGAGAGACAGAAGGAAGACATTCAATGAAAGACCAAAACACAGAGAGACAGGAGGAAGACATTCAATGAAAGACCAAAACACAGAGACAGGAGGAAGACATTCAATGAAAGACCAAAACACACAGAGAGACAGAAGGAAGACATTCAATGAAACACCAAAACACAGAGAGACAGAAGGAAGACATTCAATGAAAGACCAAAACCACCAAAGAAGCTGAGATATTGGTATGTACCCACTGGGAAAAAACTGGTTTTCAACGTTGTTTTCACGTCATTTCAACCAAAAATATAAATGGGATGACGTTGAATCAACATGGAAACCAACGTTTAACCTAAAACCAATGACATGATGACATTTTTTGGTGATTTCACATTGAATTCACAATAGTTGACAACTCAACCAAATGTAAATCAAAACTAGACATTGAACTGATGTCTGTGCCCAGTGGGTAGTGGAACAATGTATGGACAAACTCATTCTTAAAGGTTAATTTCACCCAAAATCTACAACTTTATATGCCATTCCTCAAGGTACCCCAGATACCCTAAATACATAGTAGGGTGTTTGACAAAAGCCCCGTCATCCCACCAGGTACACTTCCTGAGTGGGCGTGGCCTACCTTAAACAGGTACTCAGCGCTCCGCCTCCAAGACGTGCGGAAGGAGGCGAGGCGCCTGCGGAGGGCGCCACCTGAGGTCATGGCTGGACTGGTCTGGTTTGGTCCGGACTGGACCAGGGTCCCTCTTGCTCTACCCCTTCTGTGTTCCCCCTATCCCCCTGGCGAACGCTTCAATGACCAAACACCTTGGTGGTCAATCACAGAGAAACACCTGGAGTCCAATATCCATATTCATTTCCCTCCAAGAGACGATGAAGATCTCATTGTATATGTCCAGTTTGTTCTCTGTTGTTTATTCCTTTGTCACGACGGTACTCTCTCCTCAAAAACTCTCCAGCCCCCCAAAACAGGTTCCAGCTCTCTCTCTCTCTCTCTCTCTCTCTCTCTCTCTCTCTCTCTCTCTCTCTCTCTCTCTCTCTCTCTCTCTCTCTCTCTCTCTCTCTCTCTCTCTCTCTCTCTCTCTCTCTCTCTCTCTCTCTCTCTCTCTCTCTCTCTCTCTCTCTCTCTCTCTCTCTCTCTCTCTCGCTCTCTCTCTCTCTCTCTCTCTCTCTCTCTCTCTCTCTTCTCCTCCGTGCCTCTCGTTTGTCTTTCCACTCTTCTGCTTACTCTTTCTCTCCCTCCCGCCCACTTTTGGTTTTTCCCCTCCCTCTTTCTTGTTATCCCTCATTATTTATTCTCTCTCTCTCTCTCTCTCTTT
>NC_059200.1:47500-50000 GCF_020615455.1 Coregonus clupeaformis | reverse complement strand
CCGGGTTAAGTTGTGCCAAGAGACCACGTTTTTTTGACAAGCTATGTTTTCAAAACTGTAAAGTTTACATTAATTCTGATTATTTCCAGGGATACACAAACTCCTGAAATATATGTAGATATCTTTGATAGAAAGAATACTATATTTCCCCTGACGGAGTGATGCTGAATATAAAAACTCTCAACTTACCCCACTCTCCCCTAAACAAATGTATGTGTACAGTTTGTGTGTGAAGATGAGAATGTATGCTACAAGTGCATGTAAGGTAACTGCATCCGAAATAAAGCAGGGTCCATCCATCCACAGATAATTCTGTCTGTTTGTGGTCTGTCTGTCTGTCAGCAGCAAACATATACAGCCGTAGTCCACAACTGGGTGACGTCTGTATTCACCGACTCATCTCTACTGGGTTCATACAGTACAGTACAGAATGGCTCAACAACTGGACTTCCACTGAAACAGAGTAAGCCACTGGGGTGGGAAATATTGCAGTGCTTTCCATGTTCTCTGGGTCCAGGAGGTATTTTATAATTAAGCATTAATGCCCGAGGAGGTGTGGTATATGGCCAATATACCATGGCTAAGGGCTGTTCTTAAACACGACGCAACGCAGAGTACCTGGACACAGCCCTTAGCCGTGGTATATTGGCCATATATCACAAACCCCTGCGGTGCCTTATTGCTATTATAAACTGGTTACCAATGTAATTAGACCAGTAAAAATACATGTTTTGTCATACCCATGGTATACGGTCTGATATACCATGGCTGTCAGCCAATCAGCATCCAGGGCTCGAACCACCCAGTTTATAATAGTGCTCTTACGTCAACCTCCTTGAAAATAGTCCATGTCTGAACACTCATTTTGATAACAACAAACAACATGACAGCTAAGCTTTACAGAGTTGATCCCACGTCTCAACAGTAAAGGAGTCAAGCATAACTATTTTGGGGTCACCTCCATACAATTAGGAATGGTCACCTATGACACTACAGTACATCACACTGCCCGGACAAGCCAAAGGTTCTGTAACATCCCTATCGATGTATAGGCTAATAACTATTGCAAATAGCAATCATCAACATCACAGAAGTATGAAAAGAGAGAGACTTACCGGAGTTTCTACATGCTTCAACGGCAGCTGAGGAGTGGCTGGCTGAAGGGAGAGAGAGATGGAGAGCAGGTGAATATATACCCTTCTTTGTTGATCCTTTATTTCTCCATGCAGGTTAATCTGATTCAATCACTTTTTCAAGACAGACGAGGTCCAGACCTGGTTGTGCTACTCACCCGTGAATTAAGCGAAGCAACTGACCTCTGTCACATGGGATAGTAGAAAGGAGACAGGGAAAAAGAACAAGAGAAAGAGAGGAAGGGAGATAGATAGAGAGAAGAAGAGAGACAAGAAAAGCAGCTGTGAAGGTTCTTTTATAGAACTCTCTCCTCCCTGAACGTTGTTAATGATCCACCTGAGACACACTGCCATTCCATTAACCCTGAGAGGAGAACATGAGGGCCTTGGGCCTGCACACACACAAACACACACTCGCTCGGTCACATGGGCACGCACACACACACACACACACACAGACATGCACACATGCACGCATGCACACATGCACGCACATACACATACACATACACGCACATACACACACACACACACACACACACACACACACTCACTGCTCACATGTACATCATTTGTTGCTGTGTGGGCATCAGTTTAAGTGTGTGTAGATGCATCAAGCATCAGTAAACAGTGTGTGTGTAGAAGCATCAGTAAACAGTGTGTGTGTGTGTGTGTGTGTGTGTGTGTGTGTGTGTGTGTGTGTGTGTGTATGTGTGTATGTGTGTATGTGTGTATGTGTGTATGTGTAGAAGCATCAGTGTGTGTAAGTCAATATTTAAACAGGGAGATAGATAGCAGTTAACTCTCCATCAGCCTAACATGCTCCTCATAGGAGTGGGCATCCGGACATGATGGTGAAAATATAAAAGCCCACTCCAAACCATTGAAATGAACAGGTTTATTGAGTGTTTACATTTGTATCATGTCTTATGGTGTCCCACTCTCATAGCTACAAAAGTATCTTTAGGGAAAGCATGCTACCGTGCTAAGAATGCATGGGAGGGAAAAAATGCAGAGGAACGCTCAAAATAAACATCAGTAGCACTGTTTTAAAGCCATGGGAGTCAAAACAGACACAGTCCACAGGGAATCAGCACAAATGTTTGGATGTGGACTGTTTGGATTAGAAGAAAATTCGGTCGTGACCAGGGGTTGGGGCCAATTCCTTTTCAAGTCAGTCAATTCAGAAAGTAAACAGAAAAATCCAGTTCTAATTCCAATTTCCCTCAATGCTTCTCTAGGAGACCAAAATGGAATTAGAATTTTTACATTTCAGTTTACTTCCTGAACTGAAATGGAATCGACCCCCTCACCATGGCACTCATAGTGGCTTAATGCAGAAACGGTTTGTCATGAAGTCAAAGCAC
>NC_059200.1:0-42500 GCF_020615455.1 Coregonus clupeaformis | reverse complement strand
GTAGGATCTTAATTTGGGCCAGTTTGCTACAACAGGAAAATAATCCTGCAGCATCAGGAAATGTAAATTATTATGTGGATTATAATTCATGTTTTTAGAGGTTTCTACAAGTGTAAAACAGAAAATTAAACAGGAGCAATCAGGGGAAGAACATTGATCATTCAAGAGAGATTTATAATGTAATTCATATCGATGTCCTCAAATAACTTGTGATGTCATGTAACTCAGTTAGGATTGTGAGTCAGCGTAATCAATATTGAATTAGCGATTGTCTTCATGATAGAGACTGCATATCACACTGCTCTCAGGTAACACTGCGACTCCTTCTGTCACACAACTCAGTTATGTATGTTAATAGAATCACTATTGAGTTAGTTAGATATCACGGGCATGGTCCAGAGAAAATCTTTTAGCTCTCTTTTTCGTGTTTTCTTCCCTAAATATAGAAGGTTATTTTGCAATCGTGTCAACAGGATGTTTTCCAGGCGAACAACAACATGAATGATGGGCTGTGATTGTGTGTGCGTGTGCGTGTGTGTGTGCATGCTTGCTTGCTTGCTTACATGTGTCTGTCTGTCTGTCTCTGTGTGTGTGTGTGTGTGTGTGTGTGTGTGTGTGTGTGTGTATTTGTGTGACTGTCAGTGGATATTTGTGAGCAGTGAGATGACAGTATCAGTGGACAGCAGACACACAGAGGAAGGAAGCCCTGGTAATTAGTTTGCTATTGAGAGACTGATCCCTAATGTATACACTAATGCTATCACAAGATCCAGCAGCTGCATTCACTGTGTTGTGTTGTTACGTTAAACGTCACTACTGATCATGGCTATATCGTTAAAGTGAAAATCAAAAACTATCTTTTGGTATTTTTTTTCAATAGTCCACTGTTGATACAGTCCCAAAATGTTTTGCATGTCAGCAGCCACATCATCATGATGATGCATTTTTTATTTAGGCCAATATCTTCAAAACTTGACTGCTGAAATGCTAAACATTTTGGGAGTGTATCAACAGTGGACTATTGAAAAAAAATACCAATATATAGTTTTTAAGTGAATTTTCCCTTTAAATCATAGCCCAGCCTATCATTGACCTGCGGTGACCTTTATTGACTAACTAACCCTAACTACATTCACACACAAATGAACGAGAGAGAGAGAGAGGGAGACGCGAGGAGAGAGTGAGTGACAGGGAGAAAGGGAGAGAAATCTAGAGAAAACAAGAGAAGAATACGAGAGAAAAACGTGGGAGACTGTTTTTGCTGCAGTAACCCATCCAACGTGCCCTTAGTGTTGTGTGCTAAGCCCTGTCTAACTCTACAGGCTCTGCCTGTTAAGCCCTGTCTAACTCTACAGGCTCTGTGTGTTAAACCCTGTGGAGCTACATGGCTAATCTAGCCTAGCAACACAGTGGGGACAGAGCAGTGGGAGAAGAAGCACACAGTCAACCCAGCAAACCAGGAACATTCCCAGAACATTAGCTAAGATTCCCATTGAGTTTTAGTTAGGGTTTTATCTAACATTAGGATGATAATATTCCAAAAATATTCAAAAACTGTTTTTTATAACAAAGTGTTTTTTTTATCTTCAGAAAATGTTTTAAATGAAATATCCATGAAATGTTCTGCTAACATTCACTAAAATGTTGTGCACAACATCTGTAACAACCATCACAGAAGGTTCCACAAACGTTTCATTAGGTTTCCAGGTAATGTAATAACACAATGTGCCAGTAATGTTTTTAGAACATACTGCTGCAACAAAATGTGAGAGCAATGTTCTGGAAATGTTCTTGCAACATCAGGCGAAAGTTTTCTACAAATCATCATCACAACTGGACAGTTTTTGTGTTATGAGAAAAATTGCCACAACCTAACGAATGTTCTTGGAACTTTCACAGAACAAATTTTGGTTCACACCCAGACCAACCATCTGTTGTGTATAATAATGATCTGAGGAGACAGAGGGAGGCTGGATGACATGCTTTAGAGGAACGATGACTGACATTAGAACATACGCATCACGTTGAAGTTATTATCATCATTACTTCAGCCATCATGAAACGGTCACCAAAGGACACCGTGTTAATGATTGGCAATAGAATCAATGTTCTGTTGGTAAGCTGACGTTCCCTCAACGTATATGTACAGTGCATTCGGAAAGCATTCAGACCCCTTGATTTATTCCACATTTTGTTACGTTGCAGCTTTATTCTAAAATGGATTCAATTGTTTCTTTCCCCTCATCAATCTACACACAATACCCCATAATGACATAGCAAAAACAGGTTTTTAGAAATTGTAGCACATTTATTAAAAATATCTCATTAACATATGTATTCAGATCCTTTACTCAGTACTTTGTCCTGTTGGAAGGTGAACCTCTGCCCCAGTCTGAGGTCCTGAGCGCTCTGGAGCAGGTTTTCATCAAGGATCTCTCTGTACTTCTTCATTTTTCGCTTAATCCTGACTAGTCTCCCAGTTCCTGTCACTGAAAAACATCCCCATAGCATGATGCTGCCACCACCATGCTTCACCGTAGGGATGGTGCCAGGTTTCCTCCAGACGTGACGCTTGGCATTCAGGCCAAAGAGTTAACTCTTGGTTTCATCAGACCAGAGAAACTTGTTTCTCATGGTCTGAGAGTCCTTTAGGTGCCTGTTGGCAAACTCCAAGCGGGCTGTCATGTGCCTTTTTCTGAGAAGTGGCTTCCGTCTGGCCACTCTACCATAAAGGCCTGATTGGTGGACTGCTCTAGAGCTCTGTCAGAGTGACCATCTGGTTCTTGGTCACCTCCCTGACCAAGGCCCTTCTCCCCCGATTGGTCAGTTTGGCCGGGCGGCCAGCTCTAGGAAGTCTAGGAGTCTTGGTGGTTCCAAACTTAATCCATTTAAGAATGATGGAGGCCACTGTGTTCTTGGGGACCTTCAATGCTGCAGAGGTTTTATGGTATCCCTCCCAAGATCGGTGCCTCGACACAATCCTGTCTCGGAGCTCTACGGACATTTCCTTCGACCTCATGGCTTGGTTTTTGCTCTGACATGCACTGTCAACTGTAGGAGCTTATATAGACAGGTGTGTGCCTTTCCAAATTATGTCCAATCAATTGAACCTACCACAGGTGGACTCCAATGAAGTTGTAGAAACATCTCAAGGATGAACAATGGAAACAGGATGCACCTGAGCTCAATTTTCGAGCCTCATAGCGAAGGGTCTGAATACTTATGTAAATAAGGTATTTCTGTTTAGATTTTTTATAAATGTGCAAGAATTTATAAAAACCTGTTTTTGCTTTGTCATTATGGGGTATTATGTGTAGATTGATGAGGAAGAAAATGTATTTAATCAATTTTAGAATAAGGCTGTAACATAACAAAAAGTGGAAAAGGGGAAGGGGTCTGAATACTTTCTGAATGTAGGTTTCCTGTCTGGATATTATTGCCTAAACGGTTACAGAAGATCATCAGCACCCATCGGAAAAAAACTCCTAGCAGCAAAGGGTGACTTTCAGAGGTTTTCTTGGTTACTACAGGGAGAGTGCATATCAAACTCCAGTGGGCTGACATTTGTTTGACTAAGTCCAGATTGATCTATCCTAGCAGATCCCAGTGAATCCACATATTACACTGTAACTAATATGGGCCTGGATGGGGGGGTGTACATGAGAGACAGAGAGAAACGTAGAAGAGTTTGTGTGCGTGCGTTAATGTGTGTGTGTGTGTCTCTAATATGTATGATACTAAGGTCGGGCCACCACGGGCCCCCTTATACAGTCAGTTCATGTGTGCTGTTTAAACCCTCTATACCTACTAACTGGAGCTGTGACTGACACAGATATATCACTGTGGGGGCCCCTGTGGCCCCCGGGCCTGTCAGTCTGAGGAGCCTTCTTCCTTTATTCACCACTGACAGCAAACAATTCTCAGCACCGCTCAGCACCATGGTACTCAGGCCTTCAGCCATCCCACTGAAGGAGATGTGGTTCAGCACCGTGGTACTCAGGCTTTCAGCCATCCCACTGAAGGAGATCTGGCTCAGCAGCGTGGTACTCAGGCCTTCAGCCATCCCACTGAAGTAGATCTGGCTCAGCACCGTGGTACTCAGGCCTTCAGCCATCCCACTGAAGGAGATCTGGCTCAGCACCGTGGTACTCAGGCCTTCAGCCATCCCACTGAAGGAGATCTGGCTCAGCACCGTGGTACTCAGGCCTTCAGCCATCCCACTAAAGGACATGTGGCTCAGCAGCGTGGTACTCAGGCCTTCAGCCATCCCACTGAAGCAGATGTGGCGTCCTCTCTAAAAGGTCAGGCCTCTGAAAGTGCACAGGCGTAGGTTTTATCAGAGACGGACAGGCGTATTAAAAATGACACACAGACTGAGAGATAAAGAGAGAGAGGAAGGGACCAAAATAGATAAAAAGACAGACAGACAGATGTGGGGGGGAAACAGACAGACAGATGTGGGGGAAACAGACAGACAGATGTGGGTGGGAAACAGACAGACAGACAGACAGACAGACAGACAGATGTGGGGGGGAAACAGACAGACAGACAGACAGATGTGGGGGAAAACAGACAGATAGACAGATGTGGGGAGGGGAAACAGACAGACAGACAGACAGACAGATGTGGGGGGGAAACAGACAGACAGACAGACAGATGTGGGGGGGAAACAGACAGACAGATGTGGGGGGAAACAGACAGACAGACAGATGTAGGTGGGAAACAGACAGACAGACAGACAGACAGACAGACAGACAGATGTGGGGGGGAAACAGACAGACAGACAGACAGATGTGGGGGAAAACAGACAGATAGACAGATGTGGGGAGGGGAAACAGACAGACAGATGTGGGGGGGAAACAGGCAGACAGACAGACAGATGTGGGGGGGACATACAGACAGACAGACAGACAGACAGATGTGGGGAGGAAACAGACAGACAGACAGACAGACAGATGTGGGGAGGAAACAGACAAACAGACAGACAGACAGGTGTGGGGAGGAAACAGACAGACAGACAGACAGACAGACAGACAGACATACAGACAAAAACAACCTGACAGCTCGAGAGACAAACAGACGAAACCAAATGAATCACTTCCCCGAAAAAACATTCACACCAAATAAAAGCTAATCTGCGTCATCTCCTCAATTTAGTCTCATAGCGCATTCTGACCACATCGCTATGGAACCTAGTGAACAATACCTAACCAGATGCATCCATATATGGCAGGTGGAATCAGAGTCACAGACTGGACTAATATGGATCTACTTGGCTTTGGACCCACTCAGACTGGAAGGAAGATAACAGTACTGCAGCCTCCCAGGTACCCGCCTGCACACTTTTCAAAGCCAGCCACGTCTGTTTGACAGCCATCTTAGTTGTTTTTCTCTCTCTGTTTTAAGGCCCAAAGCCTATAAAATGATATTGTTTTGTTGAGTCACTCTGGCTATGTGCTGGTGAGGGAGGGAGGGAGAGAGAGAGAGAGAGAGAGAGAGAGAGAGAGAGAGAGAGAGAGAGAGAGAGAGAGAGAGAGAGAGAGAGAGAGAGAGAGAGAGAGAGAGAGAGAGAGAGAGAGAGAGAGAGAAGGACAGAGAGAAAGAGAGAGAGAGAGAGAAGGACAGAGAGAAAGAGAGAGAGAGAGAGAGAGAGAGAGAGAGAGAGAGAGAGAGAGAGAGGGAGAGAAACCCATACATGGCGCGTTGGACCAAGGGAAGAGCGGACACGTACCTCTGGCATGGGAGCCAGAAGCAGCGAAGGAGAGGAGAGGAGAGAGAGGTGTGTCTGAGTCGACCATAACAAATATGCCATGCCTAGATAAGCTCAGAGAGTACCACACAAGTACCACAAGTTCTCTATGGTAGAGGAGAGGGTCAGAGAGTCCAGCGATGGGTTCATCTGTCCAGTCACGAGGGGGTCTTAGAAGGGACTGAGGCAGAACAATACCCCCAGACAGCTAGCCAACCAGCCTGTCCTTCTCTCAATCCCACCCAAGAAAAAGTGTCTCATCTGGGGTTGGTGGAGCAAGGCATTGCTCGGTGGGGAGTCTTTCCACAGCACAGAATATCCACACTCCTAGCCGAGATCTGGCTGCATCACAAGTGGCTTCCTCTCCCAAAAAATACAACTCCAACTGTCTGGGTGTATAATATAGGGTAGACAAACTGGCAGTATATTGCCTGACTCAAATCCGTTTTCCCTGTGCAAAACCACGCTTGAGGATTCTGATTGCTATGAGAAAAAAAAGTGAAGGAATGCATAAATTCCCACCACTCAGACGCGTGGGCTTACAACAGGTTGGAACAAGCAGCCTTCCAGTGTACTGTACGCCAAGAAAGCATTTAGCATTCAGCTCCATACAACACAGTGTTAAGAGAGATTCAGCTCCACAAAACACAGTGTTAAGAGAGATTCAGCTCCATACAACACAGTGCTAAGAGAGATTCAGCTCCATAAAACACAGTGTTAAGAGAGATTCAGCTCCATACAACACAGTGCTAAGAGAGATTCAGCTCCATACAACACAGTGTTAAGAGAGATTCAGCTCCATACAACACAGTGCTAAGAGAGATTCAGCTCCATAAAACACAGTATTAAGAGAGATTCAGCTCCATAAAACACAGTGCTAAGAGAGATTCAGCTCCATAAAACACAGTGTTAAGAGAGATTCAGCTCCATACAACACAGTGCTAAGAGAGATTCAGCTTCATAAAACACAGTATTAAGAGAGATTCAGCTCCATACAACACAGTGTTAAGAGAGATTCAGCTCCATAAAACACAGTATTAAGAGAGATTCAGCTCCATAAAACACAGTGTTAAGAGAGATTCAGCTCCATACAACACAGTGCTAAGAGAGATTCAGCTCCATACAACACAGTGTTAATAGAGATTCAGCACCATAAAACACAGTGTTAAGAGAGATTCAGCTCCATACAACACAGTGTTAAGAGAGATTCAGCTCCATACAACGCAGTGCTAAGAGAGATTCAGCTCCATACAACACAGTGTTAAGAGAGATTCAGCTCCATACAACACAGTGCTAAGAGAGATTCAGCTTCATAAAACACAGTATTAAGAGAGATTCAGCTCCATACAACACAGTGTTAAGAGAGATTCAGCTCCATAAAACACAGTATTAAGAGAGATTCAGCTCCATAAAACACAGTGTTAAGAGAGATTCAGCTCCATACAACACAGTGCTAAGAGAGATTCAGCTCCATACAACACAGTGTTAATAGAGATTCAGCACCATAAAACACAGTGTTAAGAGAGATTCAGCTCCATACAACACAGTGTTAAGAGAGATTCAGCTCCATACAACGCAGTGCTAAGAGAGATTCAGCTCCATACAACACAGTGTTAAGAGAGATTCAGCTCCATACAACACAGTGCTAAGAGAGATTCAGCTCCATAAAACACAGTGTTAAGAGAGATTCAGCTCCATACAACACAGTGCTAAGAGAGATTCAGCTCCGTACAACAAAGTGCTACGAGAGAGCATACTTGGCTGCTCTTATACTGCAGAATTATTAATAGCCACCAAATACCACACAGACAGAACAACTATGACGACGACAGATACTGTTAGACGTTGCCCTTAGGCACTTATCTAGGATCAGTATACATTCTCACGAACCCTAACCAGAAGCATTAGGGAGAGAAACAGAAAACTGACCTCAGATCAGCATCTAGGGTTGCCAAACAACTCACCCTGAATTTAATTCCGCTGCTCTTTAGATCGATTTCTGGGACCAATCAGAATGGTCAGAATGTATTCGCATTCTAGAAACCGTCGGGGAGGGAGGCCAATCCAGACTCATGGTGGAGAAGAAACATCAGTGGGCCAGAGCGATGTGAAAGGGTATCCAGGCAACAACTAGGGGGAAACGTCATCCTACTCCTAAGTGGTGAGTATGGGTGGAGATGTCGTCAGGGAGATAAATCGTCTCATTGGCTCCAATGAAAAAGAATCTTGCCGATCGAACCACATTTGGCATTCCTGAAGCCTTCGCCTGCCCACACAAGAGCTACTGCAGTAGTAGTGGCAGTCTGCCTGGGCAAATAAATACATCAGGTTCTAAGAGGCCAAATAAGGACGTCAAGCCGAACAGTACTTCAGATGTAGTTATAGAGCTAACCAGGCTTCTATTTGATTTGAATGGTTAATAAATATGTTGGGTATTGTGACGGAGAGAGTCTGTACAATCATGTTGGACATTTCGACACGACATCGAGCGTGCAATGTATTCCACTGAATATCAGTGTATTACTGGCAGAGTGTACCGCCAGTTCTTTGGGAATGATAAAAAATAGACCTTGCGGTGCAGAGAGATGGAGGGAAAGTTAAACCATTGTAGTAATACAGTAGGAAAACATATGATGAATGAAGACTAGCATGCTGCCAGAAGAATATCAAACGGCTGTATTTCCAACATGACGACACTTCCCCAGCCAACTGTATCCAGTTCTATCACCTTCCATCAACACTATTTGACCGTAGCCAAACACAAAACTCTTAACGGAGAGCTTTTCCATTTCCACGCCATAAAAACCTGTCTGCAACGCCAGACGTCATGGCGAGACCTTGATTGAGCTAACAAACTTCTCACCCGTACCCGCTAGATGCTACTTTACCAGGCTGCTTAGGAAAACAACCTCCCTTGGCTTTGGGGCTGCTGGAAGTGTATATCAACAGTCTCTACAGACTGTACAGAGGTTTTCCTGGCTTCCTACCCTAGCCTCACTATGTACTGTATACTCTAGCCTAGACCCACTATGTACTGTATACTCTAGCCTAGACCCACTATGTACTGTATACTCTAGCCTAGACCCACTATGTACTGTATACTCTAGCCTAGACCCACTATGTACTGTATACTCTAGCCTAGACCCACTATGTACTGTATACCAGTAATACACTGCCAGTAATACACTGATATTCAGTGGAATACATTGCACGCTCGATGTCGTGTCGAAATGTCCAACATGATTGTACAGACTCTCTCCGTCACAATACCCAACATATTTATTAACCATTCAAATCAAATAGAAGCCTGGTTAGCTCTATAACTACATCTGAAGTACTGTTCGGCTTGACGTCCTTATTTGGCCTCTTAGAACCTAGCAGGAGGTAAGCTTGGCTTCTTATATGGTGTTGAGTAAAGCTTAAACCATGTATTTAGATTGTAGGTAGGTATTGTAGTTAGGTATTGTAGGTAGTTTATTTAGGTAGTTATTGTAGGTTATTGTAGGTAATTATTGTAGGTAAGTATTGTATTCGGCTGAGCCCGGCGAAGCACGAGGCTAGCTAACCCACTACCTGGACCAATAAAGCTAGCTAGCTAGCGGGTAGCTACTGGTAACTTTTAGCAACTGTGGATAGTTGTTTCCAATGTTATTTCACGCTTAAGAGTACCTGTAATTAAGCCAGCTAGCTACCTACCATTCAGCTGTTTTTCTAACCTCATTATCTGAATCATTAACGTTAGGTAGTTAGTAGCTACTGTACTTAATTACAGCTACTGATTGCAGAAGACCAATGTATTCTTGTCTGCCACCCAGACAGCTGGCGTCGGGTAAGTTTGGCTTTATACATAGCTTGGGCTTTGTCGAGTAAGGCTTAAACTATGTATTTAGATTGTAGTTAGGTATTGTAGGTAGGCATCGTGGGTTGTTGTGGGTAGTTATTGTATGTAATTATTGTAGGTTAGTATTGTATTCGGCGGTGCCGGGTGTAGCACGAAGCTAGCTAGCTAGCTAACTCACCTCCTGGACTAGCTGGCGAGTAGCTATTAGCAACGGTAGCAACTAAATACAATATCCTTTTAGCCAGCTACATTTGTTCGCAGCGACGCCGTTTTTCAAACAAAGTCATCACCGCAGCCATTGCTAGCTAGCCAACGCTACCAGCTAGCAGTACTATAGCACCTAAATACAATACAATTTTAGCCAGCTACATTCGTTCGCAGCGACGCCGTTTTTCAAACAAAGTCAACACAGCAGCCATTGCTAGCTAGCCAACACTACCAGCTAGCTGTACTGTAGCAGCTAAATACAATATATTTGTGCTAGCTAGCCAACGTTTAATTATTGCTGCGTTATGAAAGGAACTAGACACGGACACGAATTATCTGTTTAGTGTGTTAACACACTATTGGTAGTTTGTTGTAACCAAGTATTGGTGCTAAACTGTGTGTTATTGGATGCTAGCATGCTAGTTAGCTATGGCGTCATAGTTAGCTAGCTGAATAAAGTAAGTTGAGTCTATTCCTTGAAACATTGAACCGCTGTAGTTTACAACAATTCTAATTTCTAAAGTGGAAGTTGGGAGAGTTTTATTCGGGTGGTTCAGTGAAACAATTATAGTTTCTGAGGTGGAAGTTGGGAGAGTTATATTTGGGAGTTTTGGTGAGGGAGGCCCTGCTCTCTCCTTTCCCAGATGTTTAGTTAATTTCATTCCGATCTCCTCTGCATTATTGTAGCCATCTGCTACAGCCTGTCAACTATGCCTCTGCCTATCCCTGTTCTCTCCTCTCCGCACAGGCTACACAAACGCCTCACACCGCGTGGCTGCTGCCTCTCTAACCTGGTGGTCCCTGCACGCACCACACACCTGGAGTTCCAGGTCTCAGGCAGCCTCTGGAACTGCCGTTCTGCTGCCAACAAGGCTGACTTCATCCCAGCCTATGCTACCCTCCAGTCCCTCGACTTCCTGGCGCTGACGGAAACATGGATTACCACTGAAAACACTGCTACTCCTACTGCTCTCTCCTCGTCTGACCATGTGTTCTCGCATACCCCGAGAGCATCTGGTCAGAGGGGTGGTGGCACAGGAATCCTCATCTCTCCCAAGTGGACATTCTCAATTTTTCCCCTAACCCATCTGTCTATCTCCTCATTTGAATTCCATGCTGTCACAGTCACTAGCCCATTTAAGCTTAATATCCTTGTCATCTATCGCCCTCCAGGTTCCCTTGGAGAGTTCATCAATGAGCTTGACGCCTTGATAAGTTCCTTTCCTGAGGATGGCTCACCCCTCACAGTTTTGGGGGATTTCAACCTCCCTACGTCTACATTTGACACATTTCTCTCTGCCTCCTTCTTTCCACTCCTCTCCTCTTTTGACCTCACCCTCTCACCGTCCCCCCTACTCACAAGGCAGGCAATACGCTTGACCTCATCTTTACTAGATGCTGCTCTTCTACTAATCTCACTGCAACTCCCCTCCATGTCTCCGACCACTACTTTGTATCCTTTTCTCTCTCGCTCTCCTCCTACACTACTCACTCTGCCCCTACACAGATGGTAATGCGCCGCCGCAACCTTCGCTCTCTCTCTCCCACTACTCTCTCCTCTTCCATCCTATCATCTCTTCCCTCTGCTCAATCCTTCTCCCTCCAATCTCCTGATTCTGCCTCCTCAACCCTCCTCTCCTCCCTTCCTGCATTCTTTGACTCTCTGTGTCCCCTATCCTCCCGGCCGGCTCAGTCCTCCCCTCCAGCTCCGTGGCTTGATGACTCATTGCGAGCTCACAGAACAGAGCTCCGGGCAGCTGAGCGGAAATGGAAGAAAACTAGACTCCCTGCGGACCTGGCATCTTTTCACTCCCTCCTCTCTACATTTTCTTCATCTGTTTCTGCTGCTAAGGCCACTTTCTACCACTCTAAATTCCAAGCATCTGCCTCTAACCCTAGGAAGCTCTTTGCCACATTCTCCTCCCTGCTGAATCCCCCCCCCCCCTCCTCCTCCCTCTCTGTGGATGACTTCGTCAACCACTTTGAAAAGAAGGTTGACGACATCCGATCCTCGTTTGTTAAGTCTAATGACACTGCTGGTCCTGCTCACACTGCCCTACCCTATGCTTTGACTTCTTTCTCCCCTCTCTCTCCAGATAAAATCTTGCGACTTGTGACTGCAGGCCGCCCAACAACCTGCCCGCTTGACCCCATCCCCTCCTCTCTTCTCCAGACCATCTCCGGTGACCTTCTCCCCTACCTCACCTCGCTGATCAACTCATCCTTGACCGCTGGCTATGTCCCTTCCGTCTTCAAGAGAGCGAGAGTTGCACCCCTTCTCAAAAAACCAACACTCGATCCCTCTGATGTCAACAACTACAGACCAGTATCCCTTCTTTCTTTTCTTTCCAAAACTATTGAGCGTGCCGTCTTTAGCCAACTCTCTTGCTATCTCTCTCAGAATGACCTTCTTGATCCTAACCAGTCAGGTTTCAGTACTGGTCATTCAACTGAGACTGCTCTTCTCTGTGTCACGGAGGCTCTCCGCACTGCTAAAGCTAACTCTCTCTCCTCTGCTCTTGTCCTTCTAGACCTGTCTGCTGCCTTTGATACTGTGAACCATCAGATCCTCCTCTCCACCCTCTCCGAGCTGGGCATCTCCGGCGCGGCTCACTCTTGGATTGCGTCCTACCTGACCGGTCGCTCCTACCAAGTGGCGTGGCGAGAAGCTGTCTCCGCACCACGTGCTCTCACCACTGGTGTCCCCCAGGGCTCAGTTCTAGGCCCTCTCCTATTCTCGCTATACACCAAGTCACTTGGCTCTGTCATATCCTCACATGGCCTCTCCTATCATTGCTACGCTGACGATACACAACTAATCTTCTCCTTTCCCCCTTCTGATAACCAGGTGGCGAATCGCATCTCTGCATGTCTGGCAGACATATCAGTATGGATGACGGATCACCACCTCAAGCTGAACCTTGGCAAGACGGAGCTGCTCTTCCTCCCGGGGAAGGACTGCCCGTTCCATGATCTCGCCATCACGGTTGACAACTCCGTTGTGTCCTCCTCCCAGAGTGCGAAGAGCCTTGGCGTGACCCTGGACAATACCCTGTCGTTCTCCGCTAACATCAAGGCGGTGACCCGATCGTGCAGGTTCATGCTCTACAACATTCGGAGAGTACGACCCTGCCTTACACAGGAAGCGGCACAGGTCCTAATCCAGGCACTTGTCATCTCCCGTCTGGATTACTGCAACTCGCTGTTGGCTGGGCTCCCTGCCTGTGCCATTAAACCCCTACAACTCATCCAGAATGCCGCAGCCCGTCTGGTGTTCAACCTTCCCAAGTTCTCTCACGTCACCCCGCTCCTCCGCACACTCCACTGGCTTCCAGTTGAAGCTCGCATCTGTTACAAGACCATGGTGCTTGCCTATGGAGCTGTGAGGGGAACGGCACCTCCGTACCTTCAGGCTCTGATCAGTCCCTACACCCAAACGAGGGCATTGCGTTCATCCACCTCTGGCCTGCTGGCTCCCTTCCTCTGCGGAAGCATAGTTCCCGCTCAGCCCAGTCAAAACTGTTCGCTGCTCTGGCACCCCAATGGTGGAACAAGCTCCCTCATGACGCCAGGACAGCGGAGTCACTCACCACCTTCCGGAGACATTTGAAACCCCACCTCTTTAAGGAATACCTGGGATAGGATAAAGTAATCATTCTACCCCCCCCCACCCTCTTAAAAAAAAAAAAAAAAAATGGTAAAGTGGTTATCCCACTGGTTATAGTGTGAATGCACCAATTTGTAAGTCGCTCTGGATAAGAGCGTCTGCTAAATGACGTAAATGTAAATGTATACTCTAGCCTAGACCCACTATGTACTGTATACTCTAGCCTAGACCCACTATGTACTGTATACTCTAGCCTAGACCCACTATGTACTGTATACTCTAGCCTAGACCCACTATGTACTGTATACCCTAGCCTAGACCCACTATGTACTGTATACTCTAGCCTAGACCCACTATGTACTGTAAATCAGATGGGAAAGACATGAGCATAATGTTGTATTGTACCTCTGAAAGAACTAACACTGGAACATACTCTAGAGAGGTTACAGGCAGGGTTGAGGTCAGCAATTCAGTGAATTAACTTCATTCAGTAATGTCTAAAGTCCATCCCCATCCCCTCTCAGGAGGTCAGTGGGGACACACCAGGGTTGGGGCTCTATGCCTCCCATGTCCAATCACACAGACGTCCCCTCATCTGTCTACATCATAAGAAAACCCTCTAGAGAACCAAACATCCACAAGTTAACAGGTACAGTAAGGTAGTAGTAATCATGAGGTAATATCAACATCTGTTCAGCATCTCAATGTCATTTTGTGTTTTCAAATGCCTGAAACAAACCCTGAAATAACTTAGAAAGAATGCTCCAGGGCCGTACATACACACACCTCCAGTCCAGCTCATCCAGTTGTCAAACATAACATTAACACAACATTAACATAACTTTAACGCAACACAACATTAACACAACATTAACACAACACAACATTAAAACAACATTAACACAACACAACATTAACACAACATTAACTCAACATTAAGACAACATTAAGACAACATTAAAACAACATTAACACAACACAACTTGAACATAACATTAGCACAACATGAACACAACATTAACATAACATTAACACAACACAACATTAACACAACATTAAAACAACATTAACCCAACACAACATTAACACAACATTAAAACAACATTAACATAACACAACATGAACACAACATTAACATAACATTAACACAACATTAACACAACTTTAACACAACACAACATTAACACAACATTAACACAACACAACATTAAAACAACATTAACACAACACAACATTAACTCAACATTAAGACAACATTAAAACAACATTAACAAAAAAATTAAGATGATGACAGCCTATAGGGAGGAGGTCAGAGATCTGGCCGTGTGGTGCCAGGACAACAACCTCTCCCTCAACGTGACCAAGACAAAGGAGATGATTGTGGACTACAGGAAAAAAAAGGAGGACTGAGCACGCCCCCATTCTCATCGACGGGGCTGTAGTGGAACAGGTTGAGAGCTTCAAGTTCCTTGGTGTCCACATCACCAACGAACTATCATGGTCCAAGCACACCAAGACAGTCGTGAAGAGGGCACGACAAAGCCTATTCCCCCTCAGGAGACTAAAAAGATTTGGCATGGGTCCTCAGATCCTCAAAAAATTCTACAGCTGCACCATCGAGAGCATCCTGACTGGTTGCATCACCGCCTGGTATGGCAACTGCTTGGCCTCTGACCGCAAGGCACTACAGAGGGTAGTGCGTACGGCCCAGTACATCACTGGGGCAAAGCTCCCTGCCATCCAAGACCTCTATACCAGGCGGTGTCAGAGGAAGGCCCTCAAAATTGTCAAAGACTCCAGCCACCCTAGTCATAGACTGTTCTCTCTGCTACCGCACGGCAAGCGGTACCGGAGTGCCAAGTCTAGGTCCAAAAGACTTCTCAACAGCTTCTACCCACAAGCCATAAGACTCCTGAACAGCTAATCATGGCTACCCGGACTATTTGCACTGCCCCCCACCCCATCCTTTTTACGCTGCTGCTACTCTGTTAAGTATTTATGCATAGTCACTTTAACTCTACCCACATGTACATATTACCTCAACTACCTCAACTAGCCGGTGCCCCCGCACATTGACTCTGCACCGTTACCCCCCTGTATATATAGCCTCCCTACTGTCACTTTATTTTACTTCTGCTCTTTGTTTTTCTCAACACTTTTTTTTTGTTGTTGTTTTATTCTTACTTTTTTTGTTTAAAATAAACGCACTGTTGGTTAAGGGCTGTAAGTAAGCATTTCACTGTAATGTCTGCACTTGTTGTATTCGGCGCATGTGACCAATAAAATTTGATTTGATTTGATTTGATTTGATTTGAACACAACACAACTTGAACATAACATTAGCACAACATGAACACAACATGAACATAACATTAACACAACACAAACACAACATTAAAAAAACATTAACCCAACACAACATTAACACAACATTAAAACAACATTAACACAACACAACATGAACACAACATGAACATAACATTAACACAACATTAACACAACTTCAACACAACATTAAAACAACATTAACACAACACAACATTAACTCAACATTAAGAGAACATTAAAACAACATTAACACTACACAACTTGAACATAACATTAGCACAACATTAACACAACATTAACACAACATTAACACAACATTAACACAACACAATGTTAACACAACATTAAAACAACATTAACACAACACAACATTAACACAACATTAACATAACATTAACACAACATTAAAACGACATTAACACAACATTAAAACAACATTGGCGGAATAACAGTCATAGAGCTATTCATATTGATCTCCCATTTCCAAGTTGTTTCACAGTGTGGGAATACAAGCTCCATGAATTGGAGCCTAACTATCTATTGGATCTTGGTTAAACCACGGTTAGCGGTGAGCGTGTGTGCTGCCTACGGCTAACCTCTCATACCTTCTATGGATCCAACATTCAACCAAAACCCCTGCCATACCTTCATAAGCACTGAATATCCTTCTCCAGAAGAAATAGATTAATATAATATGTGCAATTGTGGCTAGCGTTGGACGCAGGTTGAAAACCTCTGATGTGGAAGCCAATTGGAGTTTCATACGAGGAGAGCTTCATATGACCACACGAAGGCATCACTTTTCTGCAGGACAGCTATTGGAGGTCTTAAGCAGGCATGTTATCGTCATTACTGGCCTGCGCGACTGAGTTGAACTTGGACAGTGCTACGAGGAGTAGTATGTTCTATGGATGGTCCATGGTCAGGTATCACTCAGAGTTCATGTTGAATCAGAACTGACAGTGGGATGTTTCCACTCACAGTACCACTAATCGTTCTGTTGATTAAAGAACAAAAGCACAGGGTCCAGGTTGCCAAGCCAATGTCAACGACACACAGAGACACACACATACTGTATCCAAGCCAGTGTCAGCTAAACACATGTAGACAGACACACCATAGCCTGACTGTAGCTACACTTTACAACACATACTACTAATGAGACCAACTTAGCTGCACTTTGAGGAGGGAGTCTTTTCACAGTTATCTCTCTGTCAGTTGCATTCAATGTCACATATGTGTTAGACTATAAAAGAAAACCTGTCTGATTTCATCTCTAAAGCGTCTACTTCAACAAATACTTATTCACAACCTCTGTTCACTCGTCATGTCCCAGAAGTAGTTCACAACACATCGTTCTTCTAGTCTAGTCTGTCCCCGGAGGGTTTGGTGAAGTTTGGCTGCTTCGAGGCATCCGATAAAGAGGCGTTACAGAGTTTGGCACGAGGGAAACCAATTTATAGGTAAAGGGAGGGATTTGGATGAAGAGAGGAGAAACTGTTTTGCAAAGGAATGGATCTATCTGGAAAGCAGCCAGTCCACAGCCATTATTCGCTCACAACATCTTAATGTTAGAGGAAGAGACGCTGGGAAGCATTGATTTAAGGCTGTTCTGGCATGTTAAGATGTTTTCTGGAAGTGCTGAGGAAAGCGGTGGGGAATTTTCTGCTCTGACCGATGAAAATGAAAATGCCCGAGGTGCAATTCTGAATTGGAAGGGCTTTCGCAGTGTCAATTGGTAAGTGTTTAGGTCTAAGTGTTTGGAGGAGAAAATTACATTTAGTAGCTCCTCTATGGTAATAAAGAATTTGTACAGAACAGGTTTTATGAAACTGCTACCTATTTCTTTCTCTCAGTTTGATCAAATGTAAATCTGACACAAAACGAATGTTTTATTGCTGTTTCACAAAACACCCTGGACAGGTAAACATTAAGAACTGTCTTTCCATCCACCAAAATGTGTTACAGCTCAACCATAACAAACAGGCTTCTTCTGTCTTGTTTTGACTGCTAGAACAGAGAGAAGATTTAGTGGCCTGTGACACTTTGACCTTCCGCGTATAACTGCCGTCCCCTGTGTTAGCCCAGGGTCAAAGGGGAATGACGGTGGTCATCAGTCAACATCCTCACTTAGAAGTGTCAGTCAGGGAAAAGGGCAGGAGGGAGAGCAGGGAGAGAGAGAGGAAGAGAGGGGAAAACAGCGTTTAGCTAGAGATGGAGACTTAAAGGAGACTACAAGGAGGCAGAGAAAATGAGAGCAAAATCACTGACTTCTAGTTCTGTATCTGTCTGGCACACACAGACACATACACACAACCCCCACCCCCCTATCACACATACACACACAAATCCCCCCCACTCACACACTCACACACACCTCTGGGTTGACCTATCATTCTAGCTTCAGCGGTAAATTTGTCCGTCCTGTCAGCCACTGGTTACAGTAAAGGCGAAACACGGCCACAGCCACCACTCTCCCTCCTCCAGCCCAACTCTCCTCCAGACCAGTCACAAATCACCTCCGCTCGGGACATGAAAGCAGAGCGAGACTGAAATGAACTCTAGCCAGCTCCCCAGAGAGCCACTTTCCCAGGACTACAGCGTAACACATCGGAAACACGGTGTGGCTGGCTAACTACCTGTTATGTACTGAAGGACAGTAGCCTACTATAGTAGCTGAGACACTCATAGTTTGATTACATGATATGCATTGATTTACATCTGAAATGGCAATAGATCTTTTCATTGTTTTTTCAAGTATAATTGCAACAAGGACAATGATTCTAAGCAGTTACAATGTAAAACATCTTGCAGATCCTCCATCCTGTCTTTTGGCAGATGAAGTCAAATATATCTTATGTTTATTGATTTTGACACCTAAGACTCAAAATGAGCTTTCCACCCAACAAGCCAAAACAGAGCACAGTATCAATCGTTAATCCATAACATTAGAGGCCACAGTACAGCCAGCTCTCTTACCTGTTCAACGATGGCCTTCTCTCACTTTCTCTCTCCTTTCCTCTTTCTCCTTCTCCCTCGTTCTCTCTCCCCTCTCTACTTTCTCTCTCCCTCCAGACACCAAATAGAGACACTCTCCACCGTCTGTCCCCCCTCCGCTCAAAACAACAGGAGTAATCCCAAACGCGTGCCAGACCAGCAAGCCAGTGAATCTGTGTGTGTGTGTGTGTGTGTGCACAAGCACGTGCATAAGCGTGTGTGTGTGTGTGCACACCTCTCAAATTCTCCAGGATCCACACTTGATATCGCTGGCTTTTGTTCAATCCGTCTACGGCCAAGAAAGTTGGAAACACACTATATAAGGCCAAGGCAGGGCTCCAGGCTTCTTCTGACTCCAGTACCCTAAACTAGAGAGGAGGAACAGAGAGAGAGCTCTGGATGCAGACTGGGACTTTAACCCACTGTTGTGTTCTGTCCTTCCCTCATGCTTGCAGCTTGTCCTTTACATAATCTCTCTCTCTCTCTCTCTCTCTCTCTCTCTCTCTCTCTCTCTCTCTCTCTCTCTCTCTCTCTCTCTCTCTCTCTCTCTCTCTCTCTCTCTCTCTCTCTCTCTCTCTCTCTCTCTCTCTCTCTCTCTCTCTCTCTCTCTCTCTCTCTCTCTCTCTCTCTCTCTCTCTCTCTCTCTCTCTCTCTCTCTCTCTCACACTCTTCCTTTTTCTTCCTCCCTTTGGTTTTTCCTCTGTTGACGAACACACATACTTATGAGGGAAAGAGGTAGCTGTGTGCCTAGTATATGTAAAGCAGGACTTCCTTAACAGGATGGGTGTGGGGGGGGGGTGCTTGGAATGTGATTGACAGAACACTCCGAATCCCTCCTTCTTTCCTCATTTCAGTCTCTGTTTCTGTCTCTCTTTCTTTCTCTCTGTTTCTCTCCCTCTTCCACCTCTATCTCTCCTCCTCCTCTCATTATCCCCCCTCTCTCCTTCTCTCTCTCTCTCTGTCCCTCCACCTCCCTCTCTATTTCTACCGCTATCTCTCTCTCTATCTCTCTCTCTATCTCTCTCTCATCACATTCTCAGCTTACAGGTTAAACATGAGTTGGCAGGCACAGAGCCAGTTCCACCCATGACCGTGCTTTAGCTGGTCCTACAACAGACAGTCAGTCCCAGGTGCGCTGTGTGTGTACATGGCTCTACATCTACACAGCATGCTATAGATCTGAGAGAATGTATTATTCTATTTCAGGATGGAAATCAGCCCTGTTGGTGTACAGGCAGGTAAATAATTAAACAGAAGTTAATGTAAAACACTGGGTGGCTGGTTGAAGGTAGAAAGAAGAGCTGGTTTTGTTTTGCACAAACATGAATGTGTTGTGATCCACCTAACGCTTTTTCAGTTTGTCTTGAGAAAAAGCCAGGCCTATACAACCAATGTTTCTAGCCAGGATCCACCCTTAAGAGGTAGCCCAAAAGGAACGATCCACAAACCATAAATAGGAAATGACTTAGGGTACTTGAGATGGTTTTCGTGTGTATGCTGGTGCTTGATCTCCTGTGGGGTAGATTTAGATTTCATGCACTCTGGGTGAACTTGGTGCTTTCCCTCCAGACAAGCTGGGAGGTTAGATTATGCCATCAGTCATCGGCCCTTTACCCGGCTATTAGCTCTGCCATACCGTCTGTCTGCTAGTCCAATCTATCTCCTGTATATCTCTGCCATACCGTCTGTCTGCTAGTTCAATCTATCTCCTGTATATCTCTGCCATACCGTCTGTCTGCTAGTTCAATCTATCTCCTGTATATCTCTGCCATACCATCTGTCTGCTAGTCCAATCTATCTCCTGTATATCTCTGCCATACCATCTGTCTGCTAGTCCAATCTATCTCCTGTATATCTCTGCCATACCGTCTGTCTGCTAGTCCAATCTATCTCCTATATATCTCTGCCATACCGTCTGTCTGCTAGTCCAATCTATCTCCTGTATATCTCTGCCATACCATCTGTCTGCTAGTCCAATCTATCTCCTGTATATCTCTGCCATACCGTCTGTCTGCTAGTCCAATCTATCTCCTGTATATCTCTGCCATACCGTCTGTCTGCTAGTCCAATCTATCTCCTGTATATCTCTGCCATACCGTCTGTCTGCTAGTCCAATCTATCTCCTGTATATCTCTGCCATACCGTCTGTCTGCTAGTCCAATCTATCTCCTGTATATCTCTGCCATACCGTCTGTCTGCTAGTCCAATCTATCTCCTGTATATCTCTGCCATACCGTCTGTCTGCTAGTCCAATCTATCTCCTGTATATCTCTGCCATACCGTCTGTCTGCTAGTCCAATCTATCTCCTGTATATCTCTGCCATACCGTCTGTCTGCTAGTCCAATCTATCTCCTGTATATCTCTGCCATACCGTCTGTCTGCTAGTCCAATCTATCTCCTGTATATCTCTGCCATACCGTCTGTCTGCTAGTCCAATCTATCTCCTGCCAGTGAAGGGTGTAGCCATGGCGACACTGTGTGATGGCCCTTTGAAGTGGCGTGTTTGTGCCTGGGAAACAGAGTGGCCTCTGTAGAGGCAAGGAGTGTGTCCTCATCTCTCCTCTCTCTCTGTTTCGTTTTCTTGCTCTCTCTTGCTACCTATCTTTCTCTCACTTTCTTTCTCACTCACTCTATCTCCCTTTCTCCTTCCATCTCTCTCTCTCTCTTCACCCCTATCTCTCAGTCTACCTGACAACCCACCCCTTCACTCTCCCTCCCTCTCCAGTCAGTGTTAAAGGCCTTGGTCATGTTAGTCTTCTCCTCTGTGTCTATGCACTCTGTCTGAGGTGAAAGGACCAAAAGCGCCAATTCACAAAGACCTCAAGTGCCTCCGTGTGGCCCCTGGATACTCAACAAAGACCAGAGTAGGGGCCCAACAAGACAGATTCTTTCCTTATACAGATGTAGGATCTTAATTTGACCACCCTGTTGCAGGAGAACATTCCTGATTATTTCCTTATACAGATGTAGGATCTTAATTTGATCACCCTGTTGCAGGAGAACGAACGTTCCTATAAAAATAAAAACGTGTAGTGTAGTTGAGGTTTAAAAAGGTTTCTGAAGTTTGTAATTTCCACTTTTACATTTCAGACTTGATTTTCCCTTTAGAAAAATCAATCAACCCTTACAAAAATGTCCATTAATTTTAATTCACATAATAATTCAAATTTCCAGTTGCTGCAGGATTATTTTCCTGCTGTAGAAAACTGGCTCAAATTAAGATCCTCCAGCTGTATAGACTCAGATACTCACTGTGACTGGACACATTGACAGAACAAAACAAGTCATTGACGAAGTCATTAAAGATTTCCTACATTTCATGACTGCCCATTGAAGTGTTGTATTTCTAAATTCTGTCTCTTATGAAGCCATTTCTCCTGTCCTCGTTAGCCTATTATCTGCTCGGAGCTCATCTTAATGTTATGGTTATGCAAGCAGCAGATCTGTAATCCCTAGATGGATTTGTGGCCAAATAAAGATCAAACGCGACCGCCTGACTCGTCTTGTGGTGATTATTTCCTCCTCCTGTATTTTTCTTGGAATGACAGAAGAACCTGACTGTTTCTAAAAGGAGAGGCAGCAAGTGTGTGACTTTACAGTGGAATCTAATTCTAGAACCAGCAGAGTTGGTGTTTTGGTCTAGATAGAATCGTTCAGGCGACGTTTTGACAGTGCTAAAATATGGAGATACAACTCAATACTGTTACAGTCACTATCAAAATCTTACAACTGAGAAGACAATAATTTATGCAGGTTTCAAGTTAACAGAAGGCAATCTGCAGTATCCTAAACTCGTTTTGAATCAAGTGCCATGTTGAGTATTTGTAGTGTTCTGCCACTGTTTTTTTAACATCTCTGTATTTTAGTTTCTGTCAGAATGGATCCCTTAGAGTGGCACTCGGGAAGCTAGAATCCCTGCGAGGGTTCTTAGAACTCATAACAATAGAGGAGTTGACTTCACAATTCAGAGAAGCACAAAAACATCACCCAGCTCCATCTCTCACACTAACACAATGTGAAGGCCCAGTAACAGGCACAGTCACACACCCGGCCCGGGTCGGTCGGTTACTCGGTCCACCCATGGACCACGGCCAAAGTCATTTCCTCAACGTCCCGTTTTAAACCCCTGGATTGCATCCAACAACTATCAGCATTGACGACTGGAGGAAGTTTACAGACCTGATTACTAGAACACTGTGTCCTTTACAGACAGCAACGGTCTGACAGTGTCTGGTACATAAACAGCTAGTGGTAACTGGTAATGAGCGGTAACCTGTATACTGTGTCACTACAGTGTAACCGGTGTAGTGGAAAGCAACAGCTCCATTTTCACAACATTTCCCTGGCTAAAAACAACTGAAAAACACAGCATGTGTATGTCAATGAGATCAACTGTTTTACTACGATAATATCTCAAAGCATATCATCAAGGCTTAGCACAAAAACAGCATGTTTTGAGAGTAAGACTGAGGAGTGCGTTTGGGGTGAGTGGAGACAACAGTTTCAGGGTCTGGTTGGAAACATGGCCAAAACCTACCCCCTCTCTCTCTCTTTTCTCCCTCTCTCTCTCTGTTCTCTCTTCTCTCCTTCCTTCCCCTTTCCCTCCTTTCCTCCCCTAACCCTCAATGCCAAACCAAGTCTGGCGACTCCAACCCAACATCCCACAGCACGGCAGCAGCATTCCAGAAAGCTTTTCCATGACAGGACAGGGATTCATCATCTTCAGTAACAGAGTAGTGCGGGAACGGCAGTGGGAATGGGGTTCAGAAGGAGCAGGAACAGAGCAAGCTTGAAAGTCATTCCAAGATGTGGGAAACACACTAGGAAATGACAGTACGGCTGAGGGCACACTGTACATCAAACACATTATTAACTGGTCACCATGCATACAAACACAGTGAGTTCTGCACTGTATCACAGCAAAACCTACCCCCTCTCTCTCTCTTTTCTCCCTCTCTCTCTCTGTTCTCTCTTCTCTCCTTCCTTCCCCTTTCCCTCCTTTCCTCCCCTAACCCTCAATGCCAAACCATCCTAGCATACTATGTAACGTGCCTGGCCAATACACTACTTGATGTTATGTTAGTGTAGATGTTTGGGTATTAGGAGACAGTCATAGTGTTTTAGTGGCTGTGAGACAGCTCAGGGCTGGGTTAGTAGGGAGGGACATACAGTACAGCTGTGTTTGGGTGGACATTACATGACAGGTCATGCTGTACAGAAGACGCTGTGTTGTCACTGTCCCCTCTCTCTGCTTTGGATCAGAGCTTCCCATTCCCAAATGATGGGGTCAGGGCCCACTGCTAGTTTGAAACCATGTCCTTTTAGCTCAGTGGTTCCCAACCTTTTCGGTTACTGTAGCACCAATTGAATTTTGCAGAGTACCCCTGAAGTACCCCCTCGTGTGCATTTTACCAGAAGGCCTTATGGTCTTATGAGTCTTCTCAAGTAGCCCTGTGGATAGGCCATGTACCCCCAGGGGTCATAGTAACCCTGGTTGGGAACCACTGTCTTAACTCATTGCTTAGGAATGGGTTGTGGCTTGAAACATGTTTTTTGAATTAGTTGGTGGGTCACACGAGAACGCACAGGGCTTAAAGTTGTGTGCCACAATGCCAACAAAAGAGAGAAAAGACTGCACTTTGAGGCCCCAAGACGTGACCGACTTTTTGGGGCCCTGCACAGCTACTGTCTCCAAGCCTTTCAGCCTCATCTCCAGCTCTGTCAAACCTCTGGACCACAACATAACACACTCCAGACCAACATCCCTCTCCAACCAGCTACACATGGTCAACCATAACAAACACTGCAGGGTCGCTGCAGCTCCTCTGTCTACAGCAGCAGGACAACACAGCCCTCACCCCCCAGAAAAAAATTTCCTTGGACGTCCCAAATATGGATGGTAAGGAACAAATCACTACCACCGAAACCAGAGCGCCTTTGCCGGTTCAACAACATAGATCAATGGATAGACAGTCGGTTGGTTTGTGTTTGAAGGGAAAGGAACACATATTAATCCTAGTTATAACTATGGTGGGGGGGGGGGCGGGGCAGCATGGTGATTAGCTCCTGTCTGTCTGTCAGTCCTGTAGCTAGTGGGTTATTCATTTTCTGTGGAGTCGTTCAGATGTTGTGTTCTGCTACGTCTCTCTTAACTGAGGGACATGCAGCAGCTTCGATGTCTTCATTGCTTTGCTGTTACCGTTCAAAGTTAGAGGAATGTTGCAGAGATGTTACAGCAATGTTGGGACTTGAGAGAGAGATAACATTGTTGTGAAATGAGGAGAAAATCTAAATCAAAGCCGTAGTCTTAGGACACTATTTATATATACATCAATAAAGCAGAAAGGCTCAAGATTAGCATAAGCACTCCCCAAGTCTTTGTGATCACAAAAAGCGTCTTATTTCATGGCATGTTTACTGTACAAGGTCAACACTGAGTCAGCTAAAGAAAGCATGGGCATCAGCCTTAGTCCACAGTCATGTTTGTATTAAGGCTATTTGCTTTTCCGTGGTTTATAGTCTGAGACGATGAGAGCGCCTACACAACATTGTGTTTCTAGGGGTCATTTCAGCGGATTAAGCTAACATAAATGCTTTGCCTTAGCTGAGCCAACACAGGGATCAGGGCAGTAACAGAATCAGAGGGATAAAGTCAGTCCAAGGGACTGTAATTGTTGATGAAATCCACCGTGCTCAAACACTCAGTTCTTTCCCAGATCTATGATTAGAATCTGTTTGGCTCCACTTAGTTAGCTAGAGGACTCTACTGATTTCAGCATCTCTCTTTTAAACAGTCTATCTTTATCATGGTCTTATGAGTCTTCTCAAGTAGCCCTGTGGATAGGCCAAGTACCCCCAGGGGTCATAGTAACCCTGGTTGGGAACCACTGTCTTAACTCATTGCTTAGGAATGGGTTGTGGCTTGAAACATGTTTTTTGAATTAGTTGGTGGGTCACACGAGAACGCACAGGGCTTAAAGTTGTGTGCCACAATGCCAACAAAAGTCCGCCTGGCCTTGCTGCTATTCCAGTTTCAACTGTTCTGCCTGCGGTTATGGAACCCCTACCTGTCCCAGACCTGCTGTTTTCAACTCTTAATGATCGGCTATGAAAAGCCAACTGAGATTTATTCCTGATTATTATTTGACCATGCTTGTCACTTATGAACATTTTTGAACATCTTGGTATGGTTCTGTTATAATCTCCACCCGGCACAGCCAGAAGAGGACTGGCCACCCCTCATAGCCTGGTTCCTCTCTAGGTTTCTTCCTAGGTTTTGGCCTTTCTAGGGAGTTTTTCCTAGCCACCGTGCTTCTACACCTGCATTACTAGCTGTTTGGGGTTTTAGGCTGGGTTTCTGTACAGCACTTCGAGATATTAGCTGATGTACGAAGGGCTATATAAAATAAAATTGATTGATTGATTGATCTCCTTCTTTTCTCTCTCTCCATTTGTCTCTCTCTCTCCTTCACACTCTCACCCTTTTCTCTCTCTTTTGCTCTCTCTCCCCCTCTCACTTTTCTTGTCTCGCTCGTTCTCTCTCTCTCTCTCTCTCTCTCTCTCTCTCTCTCTCTCTCTCTCTCTCTCTCTCTCTCTCTCTCTCTCTCTCTCTCTCTCTCTCTCTCTCTCTCTCTCTCTCTCTCTCTCTCTCTCTCTCTCTCTCTCTCTCTCTCTCTCTCTCTCTCTCTCTCTCTCTCTCTCTCTCTCTCTCTCTCTCTCTCTCTCTCTCTCTCTCTCTCTCTCTCTCACTTTTCTTGTCTCTCTCTCTCCCTCTCACTGTATCTCTCTTTCCTCTTACTGTGATATAGTATGGCTATTTTCTTCAGGGACAAAGTCATCTCACAGAGTCAATGTTACCCATTAACCTAACATTAACAGCCAGCCAACCTTTCGCCTGTGAGACTCTCACTGCAGCCTCTACAGGATACATAGTTCAGTTTGGCAAGCAAGCAACTTGCTGTAAAAGATAACGACTATGCAGAGCACTGCTCTAAGGTCAGTTTTAAATTGTCCCTTCTAATTGTTAAGGTTATGATTATGAGGACGCTAAGCTGATCCCAGATATGTGTCTTGGGGCAACTTTTACCCTATTTCTTAGAAAAAAGGGTTCCAAAACGGTTATTCAGGTTCCAGGTAGAACCCTTTTTGTTTCAATGTAGAACCCTCTGTTCTACAAGGGTTCTACATGGAACTTAAAATGATTCTTCAAAGTGTTCTACTATGGGGACAGCCGAAGAACCCTTATTGGTTCTAGATAGCAGATTTTTTTCCAAGAGTGTATGCGGAGATCCTACACAGGGATCATTAGTCCCAAACTGTAATTGGGACTATGAACACATTGTGAATTTGTTTTCACAAACAAACCCTTAAATTCCTCCGTAGAACATATCACTATATGGATATGAATGATTCCAGGTTTCACTAACTGTTAGTCTTCTCTCTGTGACTCAAAGCCTCATTCATCTAATTTTCTTCAGGATGTTTGGGGAATACAAAACTCTGGTTTCTGTAGTAACCCTTCGATAAATAAACAGACTGATTCATTTGTGGGATGGTTGCTAAAGGGAGATTTGGGCGAGGGTGGGGGGTTGAACAGGGGCGACCCAATCACTCCCTGGTGACCCCCATAAGGGTGGGAACCCTTTAGTGTGTTACGACCTCTCGTTAACACACTTCACATCCCTGGCTTTTCCTGTGTGTAGGGAGGGAGGGAGGGAGGGAGGGAGAAGAGAGGGAGGGAGGACAGGGAGGACGGGGGGTACGGAGAGAGAGAGAGAGAGAGAGAGAGAGAGAGAGAGAGAGAGAGAGAGAGAGAGAGAGAGAGAGAGAGAGAGAGAGAGAGAGAGAGAGCTCCCCTTCAGTTACCACCTCTGTAGTTACAAATCTAAAAACCTAAATAACCTAGCGCTCCGACGTTTTCCTCCTCCACCCTTTCCTTTTTCTTCCTCTCTACATCCCTCTCTCCATGTGTTCTTCCTCTCTCCATGTGTTCTTCCTCTTCCATGGCATCATCATTTGTTTTCAGGAGGATGGGGGCAATGGCAAGGGCTGGGTTTGTGTGTGTGTGTGTGTGTGTGTGTGTGTGTGTGTGTGTGTGTGTGTGTGTGTGTGTGTGTGTGTGTGTGTGTGTGTGTGTGCTACCAAACACGTGCTGCAGGGTGAAACAGGCACAGCTGACTCTCCGAGAGGACTGCTGCCTCCTAACCAACACAACATTTCCTTTTTGGTTCCATTTGTTTGGCTCTGCCAAAATACCACCCCTCTGACTCTCCTCTGGAGCCCAAGGAGATTAAAATATCAATAAACAACAGATAGAAAATATTCCATCGCTTACCTTCACCTCACACTTCTTATGGATGCCCAGCTTGCACACTGAAAGACAAGAGAAAATATGGAGTTAGTTTAAGGTCACATATTGTACCAGATAGCATTCCATTCTCTCTGACCTAAGGACTTGGCTTTTTCTCAGACACTGCTACCTCTTGGAACTGTCCTGGATAATCAAACACACACTCACGCACGCGCGCACACACACACACACGCACACGCACACACACACACACACACACATACGTGTTTATAGACAATATCAGGACTTATGACAAAAATGTGACATATTGGGACATGCCTTTCCCAAGGTCCAAGAGACCTGGGAATCAGAATAGTTTGGTCCCATGATTCTAGGAATACATCCATCTGTTGAGATTTTGTCTAGGGCTATATTTTGTTCAGACCTGATTTTAATAGTATATATGAGGACTTTTTCGGGTTCATGTGACATATAAGGCCCATAGCAACAGCAGCCCATAGATACACACTGATTTTCAGGTTTATGTGACTTATGAAGAACCTGTAAATAGGGTCTGTATTTTAACGTGGTTCCGGTTACATGTTGAAATGTCTGCATAAGAATCATAGGTGTACAATACTTAACTAAAGCTTTAAAAAAATTATTATAATCCTCCTGAGTGGCGCAGTGGTCTAAGGCACTGCATCGCAGTGCTAACTGTGTCACTAGAGATCCTGGTTCGAATCCAGGCTCTGTCGCAGCCGGCCGCGACCGGGAGACTCATGGGCGGCGCACAATTCGTCCAGCGTAGGGGATGTAGCTCAGTTGATAGAGCATGGCGTTTGCAACGCCAGGGTTGTAGGTTCGATTCCCACAGGGGGCCAGTACAAAAAAATATATATGTAAGTCGTTCTGGATAAGAGCATCTGCTAAATGATGTAAATGTAATGTAATGTATAATAATCATGCTCACCAGACAGGTAACCTTCAACAGAAATGCCTATCCATGTTCACATAGCTCATAAATATAATATATTCTCAGTCTACTGTTTAAGTCGTATTATTGTTATTTATAACAATACATTTGCAGTCAATATTCATGTAAAAAAAGAGGGAACACTTTATGCCTTACTTTTATTGAGTGCCAGCGAAAATATGCAAATTAACAAATCAATTGAACACCCAGAATAGACTACCTACACTTTGCCTCCTTCCCTGCTATGCACAAGGCAGTAGAAATGGCATGTTTGAAATGAATGAGAAACTCTCTATTAAAGCATCCAGCTTCTATGAAACATGACAGTGTACATTCAGCTAACCTGTCTAAATAACGTAGGGATTTACATCATAGTTACATAGTGCAAGTTACCATACACGAGGCCTGTTACAAGCACCCATTGAAATGGAATAGTTTAACAGTAATTTAAACACCTTGCCACATTCAACAACTTGTGGTTAAGAATAAAGTGCTTCTGAAAACTTAAGAACAATAACAATCCCTTTAAGTACTGTTTATCTCTTTTCCCTGTCAATGAGAGCAGAGTATTAACCTATATCATCAACTGTTATTCCAAAAAAATGTGACCATAAGTGGCAAACATATGCTCATTAATAGCCCTCAATTATACATAAACATACGAACATGTGGGATCTACAGTTGAGCCTATGTGGCATGTTTGTACAAGAACCAACAATATAAATAATTTAAGGAAAATAAAATAATATGAACATGAAACCCACAGATATTAACACTATCTGAGGAGAAGCTGATTGAAATTGGAATTGAATGGTACCTGAGCTACAGTTGGCATGCTCTAGTTCTATCTATTCATCTTCCTTTTTAATGCTACGTTTCTGTTGTGGATGTAGTATTTGATAGCAACCCAGTCTCTGTCTTTCAGAGCTACTGGCTCTGCTTGGAGGCAGGAGTCACAGTCCTTTTTACCTGGTATTCTGCAGCTTGTTATGAAATGAAGCAAATGCCGCTCAACAGCTTTCACTTCATCACCTGTCCACTTGCTTCTCACCTTCACAGCTTTCATAAATGGAAACAAAATACAACTGATTAACAATGAGCTCTGCTAAAGTGACAAATGGAGGATATAATACAAAGGATTCTAGTTAGTAGTTATATGATATCAATACATGTGAATATAAAATGCTTACTAACCTTGCTTTCCTTTGGAGCACTTTGAGGATGCTTGGGATGTGACTATTTTACCATGTCTTGGTTGTGTGTTGCTCATGTGTACGTTATCCAAGGTGGTTGACTCAGGAGTGCCCTCCATGTTGTCCAGGGTGGTTGACTCAGAAGTGCCCTCCATGTTGTCCAGGGTGGTTGACTCAGAAGTGCCCTCCATGTTGTCCAGGGTGGTTGACTCTGGTGTTTGCCTCAGAAGTGTCTGGTCCCTAGAAGTCTCTGTTGTTGAGCCTTTGCAAAGTAATGATAAATGTGATTATGTTCTATGAGCTTTATGACAATACGTTTGCTTGCTTGTATTATTCACTGTAAACAACCTCAATGTCAGGCAATATTCAATTCTACATTAGATATTAACTGATATTTGAGATATAAACATAAACTGATTGCAAATCCATAAATGTGGAATTACTTATCACCACCAATGTGATTGTTTAAAAACAGATAGAGGATAATTTCGATAATCCACACAGAAATGTGCATTTATGTTACATAACTTAAAGATATTACCACATATATGCAAGTCAGGATACCTTTGCATTGATGTAGGTCAGCAATGGTTTCTTCGCTGGAATCATCATCACTCATTTCTACTTCATCTGGTTGGGTAAAAAACATTTACAGCCAGTTATTTAAATTAAGGACTAACAACACTTATAATAGTTATATTTGAAGTGACTAAAAACTATATTTCAAACAAAATGTTACCTTCAGGATTGACCTCAATGTCATCCATCCCTTTCCCCTGCAGGTAAGGCAGTCTTCCTTTTAAGATTGACCTCTGTCTCTCAGCTATCTCTTTTTAGCCTTCTCATAACGATCCTCACAACGATCATGATGGCGCCTCAGATTTTGCAAATGGCGTATTTTTTCTAAGCTGTACAAATCAAAAATTAATTTGTATAAGTCTTACTTGAAATTTCTGTGTTAATTAAGAACATTAACTATTTTATCTAATGAAAATAATGCAGCTTTCTTACCAGCTTTGAAGTAGGACACTGGAAGGGTACAAATCCACTGGACTTGCTTGCCTTGAATTAAATGATGAAAAATAAATATTTGTTTGTAATAACACAGTACCGTAACAGTAAATTAGAATATTATACATTATACTGTATGTGAAAATAATTTGGCTTAAGAAATTAACAATACTGTTTTTGGATCTGGGGTTTTTAAACAAGACTCTATAGAAATGGTTAAAACTGTACAATATCTGCTAACCAACAATATGAAGACCTGGGATCTTGTCAATTGTTATCTGCAACAAATTACAACAATAACATGTCAGAAATATTGTGTTATATAATATAGATCATATCTAATTAGTAAACTAATTATCATACTCAGTTCAGTCACAATATATTCCTACCACCTGTCTATCAAAATCTCCTTTGGGGTGACACTCATTGCTGAGGTCAAGGGCTGCATTGACCACAGATGTTAGGAAAGATAATTCATATGTGGATCTGGGCTTTTTATGCAAGACTCTATAGAAATGGTTAAAACTGTACAATATCTGCTAACCAACAATATGAGGACCGTGTAACACACACACTCTACTCTGGTTGGGTCATACCATATCGGGACGTCATCTGAAACACATTTACGTCTTGAACAGACTAAGTACGAAATGAGGACCTGACGACTGAACACATCTAGAGTCAAGGTTCCTGACTTTGAGTTATCCTTTTGTGGTCAAAGAAAGCTCACAACCTTAAAAGTAATGTAAATGGATCTACTGCCATATAAATTAAATCACGCAAATTGATAAGAAGTATGTTAAATGTGCAAAAACACTGCCCAAAAAACAAACAAACATAGGCATTAGAGAGAATAAAGATTAATTTCATGTTTTGAGGGGCGGTTAGTTCTGTCAAATGGTCGGGCTAATTTTGTTTACGCAATGATATCAAAACAAGTTACGGGATGTTGATATTGTGAACATTTTACACAAAAAGTTGGTTGTAATACAGTAAAAAGCCATTTAATTTATATATTGGAATGAACTGAGACATCAATTTAATTTAAATAGAAAATTTCTACAATAAATGTTTAATAACCTGTTGGAAGGATGAAGTGGATTTCTGTCTCACTTCTCGGTCTGCTGAAGGTTGAGCTGGGATCTTGTCACTTGGTGTCTGCAACGAAATACAACAATAACATGTCATAAATATTGTGTTATATAATATAGATCTTATCTAATTAGTAAACTAATGATTGTACTCAGTTCAGTCACAATATATTCCTACCACCTGTCTATCATAATCGCCTTTGGGGTGAGACTCATTGCTGAGGTCAAGGGCTGCATTGACCACAGATGTTAGGAAAGATAATTAATATGTGGATCTGGGCTTTTTATGCAAGACTCTATAGAAATGGTTAAAAATGTACAATATCCGCTAACCAACAATATGAGGACCGTGTAACACACACACTCTACTCTGGTTGGGTCATACCATATCGGGACGTCATCTGAAACACATTTATGTCTTGAACAGACTAAGTACGAAATGAGGACCTGACGACTGAACACATCTAGAGTCAAGGTTCCTGACTTTGAGTTATCCTTTTGTGGTCAAAGAAAGCTCACAACCTTAAAAGTAATGAAAATGGATCTACTGTCATATAAATTAAATCACGCAAATTGATAAGAAGTATGTTAAATGGGCAAAAACATTGCCCAAAAAACAAACAAACATAGGTATTAGAGAGAATATAGATTAATTTTATGTTTTGAGGGGCGGTTAGTTCTGTCAAATGGTCGGGCTAATTTTGTTTATGCAATGATATCGAAAGAAGTTACAAGATGTTAATATTGTGAACATTTTACACAAAAAAGTTGGTTGTAATACAGTAAAAAGCCATTTAATTTATATATTGGAATGAACTGAGACATCAATTTAATTTAAATAGAAAATATATATAATAAATGTGTAATAACCTGTTGGAAGGATGAAGTGGATTTCTGTCTCACTTCTGGGTCTGCTGAAGGTTGATCTGGGATCTTTTCACTTGGTGTCTGCAACAAAATACAACAATAACATGTCAGAAATATTGTGTTATATAATATAGATCATATCTAATTAGTAAACTAATTATCATACTCAGTTCAGTCACAATATATTCCTACCACCTGTCTATCATAATCGCCTTTGGGGTGAGACTCATTGCTGAGGTCAAGGGCTGCATTGACCACAGATGTTAGGAAAGATAATTAATATGTGGATCTGGGCTTATTATGCAAGACTCTATAGAAATGGTTAAAACTGTACAATATCTGCTAACAAACAATATGAGGACCGTGTAACACACACACTCTACTCTGGTTGGGTCATACCATATCGGGACGTCATCTGAAACACATTTACGTCTTGAACAGACTAAGTACGAAATGAGGACCTGACGACTGAACACATCTAGAGTCAAGGTTCCTGACTTTGAGTTATCCTTTTGTGGTCAAAGAAAGCTCACAACCTTAAAAGAAATGTAAATGGATCTACTGTCATATAAATTAAATCACGCAAATTGATAAGAAGTATGTTAAATGGGCAAAAACATTGCCCCCCAAACATAGGCATTAGAGAGAATAAAGATTAATTTTATGTTTTGAGGGGCGGTTAGTTCTGTCAAATGGTCGGGCTAATTTTGTTTACGCAATGATATCGAAACAAGTTACGGGATGTTGATATTGTGAACATTTTACACAAAAAAGTTGGTTGTAATACAGTAAAAAGCCATTTAATTTATATATTGGAATGAACTGAGACATCATTTTAATTTAAATAGAAAATTTCTACAATAAATGTTTAATAACCTGTTGGAAGGATGAAGTGGATTTCTGTCTCACTTCTCGAACTGCTGAAGGTTGAGCTGGGATCTTGTCACTTGGTGTCTGCAACGAAATACAACAATAACATGTCATAAATATTGTGTTATATAATATAGATCTTATCTAATTAGTAAACTAATGATTGTACTCAGTTCAGTCACAATATATTCCTACCACCTGTCTATCATAATCGCCTTTGGGGTGAGACTCATTGCTGAGGTCAAGGGCTGCATTGACCACAGATGTTAGGAAAGATAATTAATATGTGGATCTGGGCTTTTTATGCAAGACTCTATAGAAATGGTTAAAAATGTACAATATCCGCTAACCAACAATATGAGGACCGTGTAACACACACACTCTACTCTGGTTGGGTCATACCATATCGGGACGTCATCTGAAACACATTTATGTCTTGAACAGACTAAGTACGAAATGAGGACCTGACGACTGAACACATCTAGAGTCAAGGTTCCTGACTTTGAGTTATCCTTTTGTGGTCAAAGAAAGCTCACAACCTTAAAAGTAGTGAAAATGGATCTACTGTCATATAAATTAAATCACGCAAATTGATAAGAAGTATGTTAAATGGGCAAAAACATTGCCCAAAAAACAAACAAACATAGGTATTAGAGAGAATATAGATTAATTTCATGTTTTGAGGGGGCGGTTAGTTCTGTCAAATGGTCGGGCTAATTTTGTTTATGCAATGATATCGAAAGAAGTTACAGGATGTTAATATTGTGAACATTTTACACAAAAAGTTGGTTGTAATACAGTAAAAAGCCATTTAATTTATATACTGGAATGAACTGAGACATCAATTTAATTTAAATAGAAAATATATATAATAAATGTGTAATAACCTGTTGGAAGGATGAAGTGGATTTCTGTCTCACTTCTGGGTCTGCTGAAGGTTGATCTGGGATCTTTTCACTTGGTGTCTGCAACAAAATACAACAATAACATGTCAGAAATATTGTGTTATATAATATAGATTGTATCTAATTAGTAAACTAATTATCATACTCAGTTCAGTCACAATATATTCCTACCACCTGTCTTTCATAATCGCCTTTGGGGTGAGACTCATTGCTGAGGTCAAGGGCTGCATTGACCACAGATGTTAGGAAAGATAATTCATATGTGGATCTGGGCTTTTTATGCTTTTTAGAAATGGTTAAAATTGTACAATATCTGCTAACCAACAATATGACGACCGTGTAACACACACACTCTACTCTGGTTGTGTCATACCATATCGGGACGTCATCTGAAACACATTTACGTCTTGAACAGACTAAGTACGAAATGAGGACCTGACGACTGAACACATCTAGAGTCAAGGTTCCTGACTTTGAGTTATCCTTTTGTGGTCAAAGAAAGCTCACAACCTTAAAAGTAATGTAAATGGATCTACTGCCATATAAATTAAATCACGCAAATTGATAAGAAGTATGTTAAATGTGCAAAAACACTGCCCAAAAAAACAAACAAACATAGGCATTAGAGAGAATAAAGATTAGTTTCATGTTTTGAGGGGCAGTTAGTTCTGTCAAATGGTCGGGCTAATTTTGTTTACGCAATGATATCAAAACAAGTTACGGGATGTTGATATTGTGAACATTTTACACAAAAAGTTGGTTGTAATACAGTAAAAAGCCATTTAATTTATATATTGGAATGAACTGAGACATCAATTTAATTTAAATAGAAAATTTCTACAATAAATGTTTAATAACCTGTTGGAAGGATGAAGTGGATTTCTGTCTCACTTCTCGGTCTGCTGAAGGTTGAGCTGGGATCTTGTCACTTGGTGTCTGCAACGAAATACAACAATAACATGTCATAAATATTGTGTTATATAATATAGATCTTATCTAATTAGTAAACTAATGATTGTACTCAGTTCAGTCACAATATATTCCTACCACCTGTCTATCATAATCGCCTTTGGGGTGAGACTCATTGCTGAGGTCAAGGGCTGCATTGACCACAGATGTTAGGAAAGATAATTAATATGTGGATCTGGGCTTTTTATGCAAGACTCTATAGAAATGGTTAAAAATGTACAATATCCGCTAACCAACAATATGAGGACCTTGTAACACACACACTCTACTCTGGTTGGGTCATACCATATCGGAACGTCATCTGAAACACATTTACGTCTTGAACAGACTAAGTACGAAATGAGGACCTGACGACTGAACACATCTAGAGTCAAGATTCCTGACTTTGAGTTATCCTTTTGTGGTCAAAGAAAGCTCACAACCTTAAAAGTAATGTAAATGGGTCTACTGTCATATAAATTAAATCACGCAAATTGATAAGAAGTATGTTAAATGGGCAAAAACATTGCCCCCCCCCCAAAAAAAACATAGGCATTAGAGAGAATAAAGATTAATTTTATGTTTTGAGGGGCGGTTAGTTCTGTCAAATGGTCGGGCTAATTTTGTTTACGCAATGATATCGAAACAAGTTACGGGATGTTGATATTGTGAACATTTTACACAAAAAGTTGGTTGTAATACAGTAAAAAGCCATTTAATTTATATATTAGAATGAACTGAGACATCATTTTAATTTAAATAGAAAATATCTACAATAAATGTGTAATAACCTGTTGGAAGGATGAAGTGGATTTCTGTCTCACCTCTGGGTCTGCTGAAGGTTGAGCTGGGATCTTGTCACTTGGTGTCTGCAACGAAATACAACAATAACATGTCATAAATATTGTGTTATATAATATAGATCTTATCTAATTAGTAAACTAATGATTGTACTCAGTTCAGTCACAATATATTCCTACCACCTGTCTATCATAATCGCCTTTGGGGTGAGACTCATTGCTGAGGTCAAGGGCTGCATTGACCACAGATGTTAGGAAAGATAATTAATATGTGGATCTGGGCTTTTTATGCAAGACTCTATAGAAATGGTTAAAAATGTACAATATCCGCTAACCAACAATATGAGGACCGTGTAACACACACACTCTACTCTGGTTGGGTCATACCATATCGGGACGTCATCTGAAACACATTTATGTCTTGAACAGACTAAGTACGACATGAGGACCTGACGACTGAAGACATCTAGAGTCAAGGTTCCTGACTTTGAGTTATCCTTTTGTGGTCAAAGAAAGCTCACAACCTTAAAAGTAATGAAAATGGATCTACTGTCATATAAATTAAATCACGCAAATTGATAAGAAGTATGTTAAATGGGCAAAAACATTGCCCAAAAAACAAACAAACATAGGTATTAGAGAGAATATAGATTAATTTTATGTTTTGAGGGGCGGTTAGTTCTGTCAAATGGTCGGGCTAATTTTGTTTATGCAATGATATCGAAAGAAGTTACAGGATGTTAATATTGTGAACATTTTACACAAAAAAGTTGGTTGTAATACAGTAAAAAGCCATTTAATTTATATACTGGAATGAACTGAGACATCAATTTAATTTAAATAGAAAATATATATAATAAATGTGTAATAACCTGTTGGAAGGATGACGTGGATTTCTGTCTCACTTCTGGGTCTGCTGAAGGTTGATCTGGGATCTTTTCACTTGGTGTCTGCAACAAAATACAACAATAACATGTCAGAAATATTGTGTTATATAATATAGATCGTATCTAATTAGTAAACTAATTATCATACTCAGTTCAGTCACAATATATTCCTACCACCTGTCTATCATAATCGCCTTTGGGGTGAGACTCATTGCTGAGGTCAAGGGCTGCATTGACCACAGATGTTAGGAAAGATAATTCATATGTGGATCTGGGCTTATTATGCAAGACTCTATAGAAATGGTTAAAACTGTACAATATCTGCTAACCAACAATATGAGGACCGTGTAACACACACACTCTACTCTGGTTGGGTCATACCATATCGGGACGTCATCTGAAACACATTTACTTCTTGAACAGACTAAGTACGAAATGAGGACCTGACGACTGAACACATCTAGAGTCAAGATTCCTGACTTTGAGTTATCCTTTTGTGGTCAAAGAAAGCTCACAACCTTAAAAGTAATGTAAATGGGTCTACTGTCATATAAATTAAATCACGCAAATTGATAAGAAGTATGTTAAATGGGCAAAAACATTGCCCCCCCCCAAAAAAAAACATAGGCATTAGAGAGAATAAAGATTAATTTTATGTTTTGAGGGGCGGTTAGTTCTGTCAAATGGTCGGGCTAATTTTGTTTACGCAATGATATCGAAACAAGTTACGGGATGTTGATATTGTGAACATTTTACACAAAAAGTTGGTTGTAATACAGTAAAAAGCCATTTAATTTATATATTAGAATGAACTGAGACATCATTTTAATTTAAATAGAAAATATCTACAATAAATGTTTAATAACCTGTTGGAAGGATGAAGTGGATTTCTGTCTCACCTCTGGGTCTGCTGAAGGTTGAGCTGGGATCTTGTCACTTGGTGTCTGCAACGAAATACAACAATAACATGTTAGAAATATTGTATATAATATAGATCATATCTAATTAGTAAGCTAATGATCATACTCAGTTCAGTCACCATATATTCCTACCACCTATCTATCATAATCGCCTTTGGGGTGAGAATCATTGCTGTGGTCAAGGGCTGCATTGACCACAGATGTTAGGAAAGATAATTCATGTGTGGATCTGGGCTTTTTATGCTTTTTAGAAATGGTTAAAATTGTACAATATCTGCTAACCAACAATATGAGGACCATGTAACACACACACTCTACTCTGGTTGTGTCATACCATATCGGGACGTCACCTGAAACACATTTACGTCTTGAACAGACTAAGTACGAAATGAGGACCTGACGACTGAACACATCTAGAGTCGAGTTTCCTGACTTTGAGTTATCCTTTTGTGGTCAAAGAAAGCTCACAACCTTAAAAGTAATGTAAATGGATCTACTGCCATATAAATTAAATCACGCAAATTGATAAGAAGTATGTTAAATGTGCAAAAACACTGCCAAAAAACAAACAAACATAGGCATTAGAGAGAATAAAGATTAATTTTATGTTTTGAGGGGCGGTTAGTTCTGTCAAATGGTCGGGCTAATTTTGTTTACGCAATGATATCGAAACAAGTTACGGGATGTTGATATTGTGAACATTTTACACAAAAAGTTGGTTGTAATACAGTAAAAAGCCATTTAATTTATATATTAGAATGAACTGAGACATCATTTTAATTTAAATAGAAAATATCTACAATAAATGTTTAATAACCTGTTGGAAGGATGAAGTGGATTTCTGTCTCACCTCTGGGTCTGCTGAAGGTTGAGCTGGGATCTTGTCACTTGGTGTCTGCAACAAAATACAACAATAACATGTCAGAAATATTGTGTTATATAATATAGATCGTATCTAATTAGTAAACTAATGATCATACTCAGTTCAGTCACAATATATTCCTACCACCTGTCTATCATAATCGCCTTTGGGGTGAGACTCATTGCTGAGGTCAAGGGCTGCATTGACCACAGATGTTAGGAAAGATAATTCATATGTGGATCTGGGCTTATTATGCAAGACTCTATAGAAATGGTTAAAACTGTACAATATCTGCTAACCAACAATATGAGGACCGTGTAACACACACACTCTACTCTGGTTGGGTCATACCATATCGGGACGTCATCTGAAACACATTTACTTCTTGAACAGACTAAGTACGAAATGAGGACCTGACGACTGAACACATCTAGAGTCAAGATTCCTGACTTTGAGTTATCCTTTTGTGGTCAAAGAAAGCTCACAACCTTAAAAGTAATGTAAATGGGTCTACTGTCATATAAATTAAATCACGCAAATTGATAAGAAGTATGTTAAATGGGCAAAACATTGCCCCCAAAAAAACATAGGCATTAGAGAGAATAAAGATTAATTTTATGTTTTGAGGGGCGGTTAGTTCTGTCAAATGGTCGGGCTAATTTTGTTTACGCAATGATATCGAAACAAGTTACGGGATGTTGATATTGTGAACATTTTACACAAAAAAGTTGGTTGTAATACAGTAAAAAGCCATTTAATTTATATATTAGAATGAACTGAGACATCATTTTAATTTAAATAGAAAATATCTACAATAAATGTTTAATAACCTGTTGGAAGGATGAAGTGGATTTCTGTCTCACCTCTGGGTCTGCTGAAGGTTGAGCTGGGATCTTGTCACTTGGTGTCTGCAACGAAATACAACAATAACATGTTAGAAATATTGTATATAATATAGATCATATCTAATTAGTAAGCTAATGATCATACTCAGTTCAGTCACCATATATTCCTACCACCTATCTATCATAATCGCCTTTGGGGTGAGAATCATTGCTGTGGTCAAGGGCTGCATTGACCACAGATGTTAGGAAAGATAATTCATGTGTGGATCTGGGCTTTTTATGCTTTTAGAAATGGTTAAAATTGTACAATATCTGCTAACCAACAATATGAGGACCATGTAACACACACACTCTACTCTGGTTGTGTCATACCATATCGGGACGTCACCTGAAACACATTTACGTCTTGAACAGACTAAGTACGAAATGAGGACCTGACGACTGAACACATCTAGAGTCGAGTTTCCTGACTTTGAGTTATCCTTTTGTGGTCAAAGAAAGCTCACAACCTTAAAAGTAATGTAAATGGATCTACTGCCATATAAATTAAATCACGCAAATTGATAAGAAGTATGTTAAATGTGCAAAAACACTGCCCAAAAAAACAAACAAACATAGGCATTAGAGAGAATAAAGATTAATTTTATGTTTTGAGGGGCGGTTAGTTCTGTCAAATGGTCGGGCTAATTTTGTTTACGCAATGATATCGAAACAAGTTACGGGATGTTGATATTGTGAACATTTTACACAAAAAAGTTGGTTGTAATACAGTAAAAAGCCATTTAATTTATATATTGGAATGAACTGAGGCATCAATTTAATTTAAATAGAAAATATCTACAATAAATGTTTAATAACCTGTTGGAAGGATGAAGTGGATTTCTGTCTCACTTCTGGGTCTGCTGAAGGTTGAGCTGGGATCTTGTCACTTGGTGTCTGCAACAAAATACAACAATAACATGTCAGAAATATTGTGTTATATAATATAGATCATATCTAATTAGTAAACTAATGATCATACTCAGTTCAGTCACAATATATTCCTACCACCTGTCTATCATAATCGCCTTTGGGGTGAGACTCATTGCTGAGGTCAAGGGCTGCATTGACCATAGACGTTAGGAGAGATAATTCATATGTGGATCTGGCCTTTTTATGCAAGACTCTATAGAAATGGTTAAAACTGTACAATATCTGCTAACCAACAATATGAGGACCGTGTAACACACACACTCTACTCTGGTTGGGTCATACCATATCGGGACATCATCTGAAACACATTTACGTCTTGAACAGACTAAGTACGAAATGAGGACCTGACGACTGAACACATCTAGAGTCAAGGTTCCTGACTTTGAGTTATCCTTTTGTGGTCAAAGAAAGCTCACAACCTTAAAAGTAATGTAAATGGATATACTGCTATATAAATTAAATCACGCAAATTGATAAGAAGTATGTTAAATGGGCAAAAATATTGCCCAAAAAAACAAACAAACATAGGCATTAGAGAGAATAAAGATTAATTTTATGTTTTGGGGCCGGTTAGTTCTGTCAAATGGTTTTGCTAATTTTGTTTACGCAATGATATCGAAACAAGTTACGGGATGTTGATATTGTGAACATTTTACACAAAAAGTTGGTTGTAATACAGTAAAAAGCCATTTAATTTATATATTGGAATGAACTGAGACATCAATTTAATTTAAATAGAAAATATCTACAATAAATGTTTAATAACCTGTTGGAAGGATGAAGTGGATTTCTGTCTCACTTCTGGGTCTGCTGAAGGTTGAGCTGGGATCTTGTCACTTGGTGTCTGCAACGAAATACAACAATAACATGTCAGAAATATTGTGTTATATAATATAGATCATATCTAATTAGTAAGCTAATGATCATACTCAGTTCAGTCACCATATATTCCTACCACCTGTCTATCATAATCGCCTTTGGGGTGAGACTCATTGCTGTGGTCAAGGGCTGCATTGACCACAGATGTTAGGAAAGATAATTCATATGTGGATCTGGGCTTTTTATGCAAGACTATAGAAATGGTTAAAACTGTACAATATCTGCTAACCAACAATATGAGGATCGTGTAAAACACACACTCTACTCTGGTTGGGTCATACCATATCGGGACGTCATCTGAAACACATTTACGTCTTGAACAGACTAAGTACGAAATGAGGACATGACGACTGAACACTTCTAGAGTCAAGGTTCCTGACTTCGAGTTATTCTTTTGTGGTCAAAGAAAGCTCACAACCTGAAAAGTAATGTAAATGGATCTACTGCCATATAAA